>NW_020696551.1:486383-540075 GCF_002925995.2 Terrapene triunguis | reverse complement strand
ACTGCAGCTAGCATTCCAGCCATGGGCACACAGACTGACTTCCTGGTGCCTCATGCAAACTCTTACCTCCTGAAGCCTGTGCTCCTCCCTCCAAGTTCCATGCAGATTCCTACAACACCAGCTGAAGAAGTAGCCCATAAATCCAAGGTACCCTTGCACCATAGCTGGAACGGGGGGTGAGTAGGCAAATTTAGCACTGTGTTTTATGTGCTCCGACACAACCTCTGTTCCTATGTTTCGCTGAAGCTATTCTGATGCTTAGGGTAGTGCAAGGGTGGGTTGTAACTGGCAGTAAGGGGACGAGTACATTTCTTAATGATATCTTGCTGCAGGATTACCTCCCGAGAAAGAATCTCCATTGCTTGGGATGTTTCAAACTAGGATAATTTTATGTCTCTGCAATGTTTTTGACAGGTGACAGGCTAGATGAATGCTAACGACCAAATTCTGGGCCAGATCCTCAGCTGGTCTAAATCCATGCAGTGAGGTCAGTGGAACTATGCTGATCTATACCAGCTGAGAATCCAGCCCTCTGGTCTCAGATACACTGAAGGGAATCCAGAGTAGCTCCAAGGGAGTTACTCCAGATTTACACCAGTGTAACAGAGCAGAATCTGTTCCTAGGTATTATTACACTGAGGGGAGGAGCACCCCACGTTGAATGCATGGAAATGGAGGAGATATTCTGTGTGATTGAAGCAGGAGATGGGTCCATGCACCTGGCATCTCTTTGGAGTGGATTGGTGGCAGGAGGGCAGTGAGGAGAAGTCTGGGGAAGCAGGGCAGAGACAGTGTGGTGTGGTCACAGATTTCCACAGCTCAAGGACAGAAAAGTTGGCTCCTTCGTGGGAGCTGCCTCTGCAAGTGCTAACACGCTGGGCTGTCCCAGGGCCCCCGGAAGCCTGGCTCTCCATTCTTTATAGTCCATCTTGATGGCAACTCGGAGCCACGGGAGCACACCTGGCTCTGGAGAGCAGAGTGGGGATTTAGCATTGTGTTGGCTTGGGCGGGAGGGGGCAGGTCGTCCGCTCTTCACTGCGCCTTGCTAACTTCATCTGCTTGGGATCTACGGCACTGCCTGAGGAGGAGCTGGGACCCCCAGCGCTGGCCTAGGCTGTGCCCTTGGAAACATCTTGCCAGTCCCTGGAGAGCATGGCGATTCCTGATAGCCCCCCTGCACATCCCTCCCCGAAGAGCCTCACAAGTGAGACTGGTGGGAGTGATGCAAAAGGAAACTCTTCTGTACAGACCTGGATTTCATTTACTGCATGGACTTCCCCACAGTGCCACAACCCACCCCCAACCCGCACCTCCCAGTATACACACGTGAACTCCTCATTCCCTCCCTAGCCTGTTTCACACCCTCATTCCCTCCCACAGCCCAGCGTATACCCCTCCCTACAGCCTCATTCCCTCACACAGCCCAGCCTACACCCCCATTCCCTCACACAGCCCAGCCTACACCCCTCCCTACAGCCTCATTAACATAAGAACATAAGACTGGCCCTACTGGGTCAGACCAAAGGTCCATCTAACCCAGTATCCTGTCTTCCGACAGTGGCCAGTGCCAGGTGCCCCAGAGGGAATGAACAGAACAGGTAATCATCAAGTGATCCATCCCCTGTTGCCCATTCCCTGATTCTGGCAAACAGAGGCTAGGGACACCATTCCTGCCCATCCTGGCTAATAGCCATTGATGGACCTACCCTCCATGGATTTATTCCCTCCCACAGCCCAGCCTACACCCATATTCCCTCACACAGCCTGGCCTACACCCCACCCTACACTCTATTCCTTTGCAAAGCTTGTCCTACACCCCCTCACTACACTCACCACTTCTTCTCTCCTCCCCAAATCTATTCCAGGGAAATGCTTTCCCCTCGATGGAGTGCAGCAGATTGTACAAGGGAGCCCACCCCGCCCCGCCAGTCCTGGACAGCAGCCCCATCGGGGATCCCTGTGAGTGTAATGCGATCAGCCACCGCATCTGAACCATTCTGAGCCCCTCTAGTTAGAGCAGAGCCCAGACAGCCAGTTGTCAAGAACGGGAAACCAATCCGGTGAGCTCCTCAGTTGCCACAAGGTAAAAAAAATCATGGTTAATGTGACAAAACAGCCCCGTTGTTGGGGGCAGAAGGGAGATGCTCACGGCTGTGACAGACGTCACCGATGTCTGTACAAATGTAACACTGCCTGTTTCCAATATCACACCGGCGGAGCCGCGCGGGGAATCTTTGTTCTGCCCTGAGAATCACAGGGAGGGGGGAAGGGGGCAGAGGAGAAAGGAAACCCACTTCATACAAGATCCTTTTCAGCACAGTGGGTCAGTATCATAATCCTCATCTGTAAAATGGAGCAGCTGAGGAACAGAGGGGGCGTGGCTTGCCCAAGCTCATACAGACCTGAAGAAGAGTTCCATGTAAGCCCCAAAGCTGGGCTCTCTCACCAATAGACATCGGGCCAATAACAGATATTACCTCACCCACCGTGTCTCTCTAATACCCTGGGACTGAGGCAGCTACAGCTACACTGCATACAAGGTCATACAGTGAGTCAGCAGCAGAGCAGTCCTACCTCCCACTCCTCTATCCACTAGATGTCCCACCCTCCCAGAGCGGGGGCTAGAACCCAGGAGTCATGGCTCCCACACAGCATTCTCCATTAGCCACACAGCTGTACGGGACCAACCTTGATGCATACAGGGAGCTCCTGTTTATGGGCTAGTGGTGAGTGGGGTGTATGAAGTCATTTCTCCAGGTTCTGGGCCAAGCTAGTCACAACCTACGCTGACAGTTCCTGGCTCTCCCCAGGCTGACTGTGGTCTGGAGCCGGAGGTGAAAGCAGCAGAAGCTCAGGTGTAAAGAACACAGCCAAAGCTTCCCATGAAGGGGCTGCGCAGGTGGTGCTGCTGCTGACACCTGACAGGTAGGCCTCTGACTCGCTCATCTGCATCCTGAGGCACGTGCCCTCCGGATCCACAGGCAGAGGGTGCTGCAGGCCTGGACTGAGGTGCCCCGAATATGAACACACACTCCCTAGCCCGCAGACAATAGTTCTGCCAGTCCTCTGTACACAACGCCCACCCAGGAGGCCTCCCAGGTTTGCAGGAATCTGCTGCCTTGCCCAGAGGCGTAGCGAGTGCCCTCCGTACCCTCCGACCGGAGGGGGCCCCGCAAGGAAGGGGGCCCCTAAAAATGGCAAAATAAATACCACATTCCAGTTTCTGCATTGTAAGGGGCCCCGCCCGGACATATGTTCGGAGGGGGCCACCGTTCGGAGGGGGCCACGTTCTTTGTTGCTACGGCCCTGGCCTTGCCACAGAGTCTGTCTCACTGGTGGCCAGGAGCCTCTGCAAACTCTGTGCCCCTTTCTCTCCATCTGTCCAGGTATCCCTTCTGGGTACCTACGTGTGAACAGGTCTGCCCAAGTGCAAGGAGCCATATGGTGCCATTGCAGCACAAGTGAATCTGCCCAGGAGGGGCCCACACTACAGATGGCACTGGCAGCATCACCTGCTTCAACCCATCACCGTCTGGCTTCTGCATCCTTGGCCATCAGTCCAACCAATTTGTAAGCAGGCACCATGCCATCCCAACAGGCCAGCCAGAGGACAGAAGGCAAAGAAATTAGGTGCCCAGGGCATTTGCACAGAGCAGCATTCTCAGCCCATGGAACTGCTGTTGTTCTCAGATGCCCTAGCCAAGCCAACCTCTGTTGCAAAGCCAGCACTAGTCATAGAAAGTAGGGATGGAAAAGTCCTATTAGCCACCCAGCCCATCTCCTGGGGCCAGTGCAGGGCTGTATCCTTCCCTGCAGGGCGTTCTCCAGTGGGAGAGTCACCCATGTGAGACAGTGCCAGGTCACCCACTATATTTGGGTTCCATATATGAGTAGTTTATAAAGGGTTAATAAATGATCAATAGATATTTTAATAAACAGTTAACAAATCGTTACGAAGTCCAACAGATCTACAGGTCGCTTATACCCATCATTGTACTGATGTGCTCCTACCCATCATCTAGAACACATTCTCCTCTCTGCAACATGCTGCTGACATCTAGTAACCCACTGATACACAGGTTTCAGAGCAGCAGCCGTGTTAGTCTGTATCTGCAAAAAGAACAGGAGTACTTGTGGCACCTTAGAGACTAACAAATTTGCTCTAATAAATTTGTTAGTCTCTAAGGTGCCACAAGTACTCCTGTTCTTTCCACTGATACACAGATGCTACAGGCTCAGAAAGGGGCTGTGATCCTGTGATGGAGCAGGGAACAGGGCAGATTTGACCTGGGAATGTTGCAGGGAAGTTGCACTGGGGATGGGGGACTTCTCTTGAAGGAAGCTACCTGAGCTGTAACCTGAGCCAGGAGGGGGGTTGGGAGAAGTGACACCTTCTGCCCGGGAGACTGAACAAAGGAGAGGGGAGCGGGGGAGAAAGCTGCTGGAGGAGTTTTTAGTTTCAGTTTGGGCTGGGTGGTGCAACGCAGGGAACCCCAAGCTGGGGGTCTAAGCTCCCTAAACCCCCCAGAAGGACTTGATTGAGGGGTTCTGGTTGTACCTACCTGCTCTGCTTGGGACTGTGTTCCTGTCATCTAATAAATCTTCTGTTTTACTGGCTGGCTGAGAGTCACGGTGAATCTCAGGAAGAGGGGTGCAGGGCCCTGACTCCCCCACACTCTGTGACGGGTCAGATCCCCAGCTGGTATTAAAGGGTGCAGCTCTGTAGACTTCAATGAGGCTATGCTGAGTTACACCACGGGGGGATCGGCCCAAAGATCTCACTGTTAATTAACTATCCTGATATTTAGCCTAAACATTCCCTCTTTTAATTTCATCACATTGCTCCTAGCCACAGCTCTGTGCATCCCTCTCTTCCTCCAGGGGGCCTGATTCTCTCTTATTGTGCTGGTCTCAGAGGAGTAACACGTCCCCCCCCTGACGCCGAGTCACTGGTGTGAGATGAGAACCGGGCAGTTGGTGTTTTACATCCTTCCAACCTGTGAAGCCATTCGCTGGTGGGAGCCGGCTCTTTTAATCTTCCCACAGCAATTAATCCTTCCTGCTCCCTGACCAAACACCCCCAATTTATCAACATGTTTCTATTCATGTGGTGACAGTGCGAGTCCAGGTGGGGCTGCACTACCACTGTAGGGAAGGACTGACACCTTTGGGTGGCTAATCTGAGGGCTTTCAACAGAGCCTAGCCCTCCCGCTGGCTCTCTGCAGGGGGGTGAATTTCACCCTTAATGAGATGTACCCAAATCAATACCCCTATCTGAACTTGGGGCATTTGCAATCTAGTGCTGAATCCTGAGGCCAGAGCCTGTCTGCCAGAATCCCCTCCCAGAATTCTCTAGGCCATTGTGTGGCAATCCCACTGGGCTGATGGCACTGCAACCTCCATCATCTCCCTGATTGTTAAGGACAGTAGCAAAGACGTCACTGGAGCCCAGTCGACATAAGGAAAACAATCTGTTGCCAACAATGCTTATTATCAGCAATTGGCCCCTCCAGCAGCTGGTCTGCTAGTGCAGATGGGATCAGACTAGTTTCAGCACTGTTAGAGGAAGCTTGATTGAGACTTTAATAGCACATCAGATGGATCCCTTGATAAGCAGTGTGTAATGCTGGCAGGCCAGATGCCAGCACTTGCCCAGGCTGCAGGCATTAGCTTAGAACTGGCAAACTAATCACCTGTATGTTAGTTTTGCTCAAAATAGGTATTAATCTTCTATGAATGCAGTTAGTGTTTAGATGAATGCAGTTAGTGTTTAGACTCTGAAATGCTTGTAAGTGGCTATATGCATTAATCTCACGAGCACTGTCTGTAGTCCATGCGATAAGGAAATATGTAAGTTTTGCTTCATAACTTTGAAAATGTTTGCTCTGAACTTTTGAACCCAGGTTAAAATTAGATGGGCTCTTAAGGAACATCGCAATAAAAATGATTGGTTAGCGGCCCTCCTGCACTTTGGAAATGCTACCAAGGAAGTTCATCCTGTGGACTTGGAAGCTGAATTAAGGAAATAAAACAAAGCCACGGGAAAATTTTCCATCTCTCTCTTCACTGTTTGAACTCTGACAGGGCCAGAGACTCTAAACTGAGACAGAGATCCCCACGGGTTACCTCTGGGTCTGCCCTGAAAGACAGTTTGAATTGACAGATCACTACAACTTTATCACCTTTAGGATTTAGATGTGAACTCATTTGGTTGTGTATGTTTGCTTGCTTTAACTTGTAAATAACTCTCTTATTTCTTTTTCCTAGTTAATAAACCTTTAGATAGTTCAATACAGGATTGGTTACAGGCATTGTCTTTGATGTACAATCTAGGGTACCAATTGATCTGGGGTTAGTGACTGGTCTCTTGGGACTGGAAGTAACTTGAACATTGTGTGATTTTTCTTGTAAGTTTATCACTAAGTCCAGTTTGTCTGGGTGGCAAGACGACTGTGACTCTATGGTAAGACTCCAGGAGTATACATTTCTTATTGGATGGGTGAAATCTAATTATAGAACATACCAAAAGTTTGGGATGCCCGCCCTGTTTTCTGACCGTGCCCTGAGGCAGGCACTCATGGTCGCGAGCTACTCCCAACAGCATGACAGTGGCTCAGTTTTCTAGTGTAGCTGGGGCCTAAGAGGATCAGAAAGCAGCAGAGGCTGGATCCGTTTTTGCCAGGCACCGTACTGCCCACTCAGGGCTTGCCACCCCTCTGGGAAGTTCAGGCAGAGTCCTTGTTAGCTGGAAGGGTCCTGAATTTACACTGGACATTGCAATGGGATTTCTTGGTAGCTACACCATCATCATCACAAGCCAACACAGCATTACTGGGCAATTCACTTGTCCTGAAACAGACAGTGGTCCTATCCTCATCTGGAGCCAGGCTGGTCAGCACCAGGATCACGTTTGTTTAGGAAAGGAAACCATAACCTACTTACCCTCCTTTGATGTAATCCAGGAAGGTGTACTCCGACTCCACGGTGAATGAGAGCAGCGTCACCTCGGAACCAAGAGACAGGGTGGCACGTTACACAGAGCCCGGGACAGCAGGGATCACTGGTGCAGTGCTGAGTGCTGAGGAAAGGTGCTAGTGTGATGTCCCTGGAGACTATCGATTGCCCGTCAGCCCAAGGAAGGAGTTAACTTCCCCACCCTGGTCTCTGGCAATGTGAGTCATGTTGGGCTGGTCGGACATTTTCTGTCAAAGCTATTTTTCAGTGGAAAATTGGGTTTTCGCCTACAATTTTTTTGGGGTGAAAATATCTGAATTCCATGGAAAATGTCTGCATTCCTTGGAAAATCCCCCTAAGAACTAAAATACACTGATTTTGAAATGATACTGTAGCACTTCATGGGAGTTGTAGTTCAGTCACTTCATGCTCCATTCTTCTCTATGCGCTGGATTTTCCAGCAGGACTACATCTCGCATGATGCCCCAGGACCAGGGACGCCCAAGTAACACTTCCCTTCTCCAAGAGGGGAGACCGTGGTGCATCATGGGAGATGTATACCAACCAAGAAGCCTGGCCCATAGAAGAGGATGGAGGTATGAGATGCCCAAGCTCCAGCTCCAACAAGGCACTGCGGCAGCATTTCCAAATTTAAATGTTTTGGTTTTCAGCTGAAATCTTCTGAAATTTGAATTTCTGGTTGTCACCATGGATCCTCCCCGCCACCTCATTTTGAACCAGCTCTTGTTTCATGTCTGCCTGGAGGGCCCATTAGTTTCAGTGGGTTGGTGATTCAACAGGAATCACAAGTTTCACTCTTTGAAGGATGTCTCTCATCCAAGATCTGACAGCGATCAGGCCTCCTTAGCTTATAAGATCAGAAGAGAAATCTGTCCACAAGAAGCTGATTGGTGACTGAGTGGTTCCACATTTCTAGTGATGTGGCAGAAAATTCTGACCCTTCATATCAAAGCATAACATGGGGGGGAAATATTGTCGGGGAAAGAATGCTTCTGATTGGTTGGTTCTGCACGGCAGCTTGCCATTGGGCAACTCGCCATCCGGGGATAATCATCTCCTGCCTTCCTGGATAGCTTAAATCCCAAAGAAAAATAAGATCACTTACTGTTCCCGAGTTAATGTATTTCTTTTTCTTCATTTTCTTTTTGGGATTCACCACCTGAAAGACGAAGGAAATGGAAGAGACTGAATAACCTGCGACACAAAGTGAAGCCTGTTTATGCTAGCACAAATGACACCATTGGCATAGGTCCCTCAGCAATAGTGATGGTGGAGGTTGTCCATTTTTATCAGTGTGTCTTCTTCCTGCTCTATCTTATTGGAGAGTGAATAACCACAACTGAATACAGTGTTCCAAGTGAGGGGCATATGATTGATTGATAACATGTTCTCAGTGTTTTCTATCTGTCTTTATCCATCGCGTCAGATATTCGGACATCAGAACAAGTCTCCAAATTATCTGGATGCTCATCTTTATTTTTAGTCTGAGATATTTCCCCCTCCCCTCCCAAAAAACTTATCATCAGCAAAGTAAAAACAACCCATCTTGCTTCTGATCTTTATATAGCCATCTCTTAGCAGGGATAAGGATGGAGGCAGAAAAGCCTAAAGCAACAAATTCAGCTCTCAGCAAAGGCAATTCTTTACGTCTAGCTTGAGCAGCCCTCGGGATGCCAGAGAACATAACGTTTCTGTTACTAAAGGGAATGTTTCCTTTCTCTGTCCCAAAGCATGGTCCCAATGCTAGGAAAAGATTTATCAAGAGATTTCAGCACTGACAGTCCAGTCGCAATGTGGCGTGAATTGGGGTAGCCCCCGCTGAACTCAGCTGAGCTTTGCTGATCTACAGCAGCTGAGGGACAAGCCCCATGGGAGCAGTCACCCTGTGCCGAGGTTCAGCTGGAGGCATAGGCACCACTTACAGTCCTCCCAGCAGGGCTTATGGAGGATGGAAACGGTGCACGGGCCCCATGGGGGCTCTCTGCAGAGGGGGATTTCACTCTCGAAGTGCATGCATGGCCCCATTATCACAGAATCTGTGCACCTCACAATCTTTACGATATTTACCCTTCCAACCCCCCGTGAGGCAGGGCAGGGCTATCAAACCAATTTTACAGATGCGGAACTAAGACCCAGAGAGAAGTGACTTGCCCAGCATCTCATAAGGATTCCATAGAGGAGAAAGGGACTTGAACCCAGTCTCCAGCTAGCATCCTGACCACTGGGCCAGCCTTCTTCAGGGCTAGACTAGCACTGTCCACATTGTTAGACGTGGAGGCCAAGTGACTAGTGATTTGGGGTACCTCCATTTTTGAGCACCCAACTTGGAGACACCTTGAAGGGGCCTGACTTTCAGAGGACTGGTGTTGGGCCCTTTCTTACATCAGGTCCCTTTAAGACATCTCAAGCTGGGTGCCCAAAATCACTGGCCGCTTTGAAAAAGCTTGGCCAGAAAGTCCACTCTTCAAATGTCCAAATTCTGCAGGACAAAGCTGCCCATGCTACTTTCCACAACCCAGCTGCTCCATAAGGGCCCAGGTCCTTCCAACACCTGGGATGGGGAAAGCGCCCAGATCTCCTGACCCTACTGCTCATCTGGCCCTCTCCAGCAAGTCCTGGTCTTCTCCCAGCCCAGCAGCTCTGCTGGCTTCCCCGAGGCTCTCAGTGATAACCAGGAACATGGCCTTTCCAGCCAGCAAATTTACATTTTTGCTCTGTCTCCAAAAAGAGCTAATCTGAAATCACTTTTCCCCCTGCCCTTCATGATGATCCGTTTTGATAAGGTCTTGGGAATTCATCTGGAACAAAAGGCATTAATGATTTGAACAAATTATACGCAGTCTCCCCCACTCCTCCCCTTCACTCCCTCCCCTCCTCCTGCTGGAGGGAGCCCTGAAAGCCTGCGAAGGGACATGCTGGGACACTAATAATGTGTCAGAGCCCAGGCGGCCATGCTGAAAGCTGGCCTAGAAACGTCACATCAGATGGTATTAAAAGGGAGCTGCCACAGTTAAGGCATGGGGAGTGCACAAAGCACTTTGTGAGAGGGGAGGAAACCCAGTGCAAGAACGCAGGGGATTCAAAGCCATGGGGTCGTTGCTCGGATTTGCTTATCGCTGACACACCGGCTCTGCCATCTGCACAGGGAGTTTTAAGAACAGAGGCCCTCAGCCAACGGAGCGATGCTGAGTCACAGCAGCCAAAGCCGCCTGGAGACTGCACACTGTTACTCTGTGCCCTGCTCTGTGTCTCCACTTACACCTGTGCACAGCGTTGCCCTGGCTCAGCTGACATGAAATACGCCTCAGGTTTTACTTGCTGTGGCGTGCCAGTAAACAGCCAGACCCAGCATCGCCTCCCAGTGAGCCATGTGGAGAAACACCGGCCAGGCCCCACCAGGCAGAATGCATCAGTACTAACCCCAATGAGTTCACTGGTGAGGCAGCTACATGCACTCTGTTCTGGCCAGATGACATCGCTTGGGGTAAACTGTGGCCAAGGTGCTGACATACCGGGATTGTCCAGACTTCAGTTAGTGCGAGGTTAAATTTCTAGGCGAGAGTCCCTGGAGGGTGTAAATCAGCATAGCCCCATTGACTTCACTTTATGCCAGCTGAGCATCTAGCCCACAAGGTCACCCTCACCGAGGTGTCTAGTCTCCTTTCCCATTGCTAGTTCATTGCACTCCTGGATCCTGAGACTGCCCCAGCCTCCTGGAAGGTTTAATTAGGTGTTGCAGCCAAGGAGCTATGACAAGCAGAGCCCAGTAGCAAACAGAAACATGGGAGTATCCCGGAGTAACTCACAGATGGGTTTGTATCCATGGTAAAATCCCTTTATGGTTGTACAGTAGCAATTTGTTTGTATTATTTATTACTGTCGGGAAATGTCTAATAATTGGCTTTTATACAGTATTTTTCCATGAGGAGGCTTGAAACATCTTTATTTCTGAGCAATTTCCTGCCAATGCCCTGAGTCCTGAGCAGCTGCCCTCCCTCTGTTCCAGCCCTGAGCCCCCCCATCCCCTGCTCTGCCAATGCCCTTGCACCCTCGCCTCTGCTGTTTCAGTCTTGGGCTCCCCACAGACCCAGTTCTGCCGATGCACCTCGATCCACCACTGTTCCAGTCTCAAGTTCCCCACACAGCTTTCTGATGCCCGTCACTGCTCACCGGCAGTCCTGGCCATCCCCTGAGCAGGGACTCAGCCGTGTGCTGATTTTGTTATTGCAATTATTGTTATTTATTATTACCGGAGTGCCAAGACGCCCTAGTCACGGACCAGGACCCCACTGTGCTAGGTGCTGTACAAACACAGAGCACTAAGACGGTCCTTGCCCTGTAGTCAGATGTTCTCCAAGCTAGGAGAGACCATTAGACTCATCTCCCATGTGATGTCAGCATGCAGTGAATCCAGGCCATCCGAGGTGGGCAGCCAGTGTGTGACAGCAAACCGATTGGGTGGCATTTGACATCATTGTCACTCCCTTTCCACAGATGCAAACAACTGCACAAGGGACTAGGCAATCATCAGCCCTGATCTCACAATGGTGTCACGCTGGTGGTGACCACTGGCCAGACCCTCAGCTGGTGTAAATCAGCGTAGCTCCACTGGAGTTACTGGACATTTGCCAGGTTACGCCAGCTGAGGATCTAGCCCAGGAATCACTCCTGATTTACACTGCCTCTCAACACGGGAGCACGCAAGGCTGGTGGAAGGGACGTGGCCCAGCACAGTGGCGGCCTGGCTGCCCAGAGCTTGGCTAGTCCTCTTGATGGGTTCTGGGGGTGCCCCGTCTGCACTCACCTCGTAGACGTTGAACTGGCTTTGCCCGCGGGCCAGCTCCCGATAGCTGGTTGTGAACTCCCCAATGAAGTCGTGGCTGCGCATGGAAAGAGAAGCTCTGTGAGAAATGCTCTAGTGATGGATTGTCAGCCTGGGGGTCATGCCCAGGTGTCAAGGGGCCATGACCACCTTAACCTTCCCATACTGCTAAGTGGGGGTAGGGTCCTGGGGGGAACCACCACTGCAGAGTTCACTCAAGCTCCTTCTTCCCTCCTTGCTGTCTCTTTCTCAGTCCCCTCTCTTTTCCTGTTGTCTTTCCCTCTCTGCTGCACTGGGATCACAGACAAAGCATCTCTCTGCAAAGAGAATGAGTAATGGCTGCAGCACAATGGCCCTGATCCTTCCCTGGATAGAGTCACTGCACTTCAGTGCCTAGGCTGCTCTGGCAGATTTGAGGTTTGTATAGCTCTAGCGAGTCCCCCTTACCTGCCGTCCCGGTCCCAGTCGTACACTTCCACCTTGATGGTCCTGCAAGACACAGTGCCATAGTTATTGCCAGAGTCAGGGTGGGACGATTTCACTAAAGGATAGATCAAATCATCCCTCTGCCCCCACATGCACAGCCTAGACTAGCATCAGCATCTTCTCTGGCCCTTCACTCAATGCTGCTGCAAGAGTCTTCTTCTGTGCAGCCCGGAACAGCCTTGTCCATTCTCCATCGCCTCCCAGGTCTCAACACATTCCTACTTTCCTGGTCTATGGCCTGTAAGTTCTTCATCCCTCTGCTGGTCTGTGCTATGTATTGCTCCCCATCTGCTTTCTCTGTACACCTTTATCCTGCCCTCTCTTCATTGCCTCCTCACTAAGGCAACCAGGCCTTTCTTTTCAAGCCCTCTGTATAATTGTGCCTCACCAGGGGGCTAGACTAGCTGGCCTCTTGAGGTCCTGTCTGCCCTACATTTCTGTGGTTCTGTAGGTCTCTAACCATTCCCATCACCTGTCTCTGGGCCAGGCCTAATTCTGCAGCACCTTAGAATAGCTCAGCACAGAGCTTCCAGTGGTGTTCAGCACAAGTGTGAACCAGGGCCCCCCAGACCTAAAGGCAGGAGGTGCCGACCTGCCCGGGGATGGGGAAAAGCCGTACCAGACTCCCACCCCTATGGATCAGCACAGCTCTAACACACCCTCGCTCATGATGCTTACGCAAGGGAGCAGAGATTTCTGCACGAACCCTCCAGCCGATGTGGACGGACATTGGTCAGAAGCCAGTGGCTGCACCCAGTGGGCAGGGAAGGAGTTAATACTCAAAGCGCTGTCTCAATCGGGGAAACAAAGTGAGGGGGTGGATTGCGTGTGTTGTCTCCATCTGTGACTGGCTTGGCCCTGGTGTCTACGTTTCCGTGGCAACTGAGGCTAAAAATACACTTCCAAAAAAATGGTGGTGGTGGCGGGGGGGGGGGGAAGACCCACGCAACAGTCAAAACAAACTAATTAAATCTCCAGCGCAGGAGTCGGGAGGATAATTAAAAATCATTTTAATAATTTGTTTGGACTTGCTTGGAAGCAGGCGAACGAGTTAAGTGTGTGAGGTGAACCCACCATGCTCCAGAGACCAGCAGGGCTGCTGAGGAGGGCGCTAGGATCATTCCAGGAGCCATGGGTCACCAGGTGCAGAGTGCTGGCTGGTGACTGCTACCCTGAGATCTCCACAGAGCTGCCCTGGACCAGGAGTCGCCAGAGCGGATCAGAGAGTGGGGGACATCTAGCCTCAGTTTCCCACAGTGCCCAGTACCAGCTACTTCAGAGGAGGGGGCAGAACCCCAGTGGATAATTATGGAATAACCTGCCCATGCAGGAAGCTTCTTCTTGACCTGTGTGACTAGTAATTGCTTTATGCCCTGAAGCAGACAGGTTTATAGAATCATAGAACTGGAAGGGACCTCGAGAGGTCATCTAGTCCAGTCCCCTACACTCATGGCAGGACTAAGTATTATCTAGACCATCCCTGACAGGTGTTTGTCCAACCTGCTCTTAAAAATCCCCAATGATGGCGATTCCCAACGTCCCTAGGCAATTTATTCCAGTGCTTAACCACCCTGACAGTTAGGAAGTTTTTCCTAATGTCCAACCTAAACCGCCCTTGCTGCAATTTAAGCCCATTGCTTCTTGTCCTATCCTCAGAGGTTAAGAAGAACAATTTTTCTCCCTCCTCCTTGTAACAACCTTTTATGTACCGTACTTGAAAACTGTTTCATGTCCCCTCTGTCTTCTCTTCTCCAGACTAAACAAACCCAATTTTTTCAATCTTCCCTCATAGGTCATGTTTTCTAGACCTTTAATAATTTTTGTTGCTCTTCTCTGGACTTTCTCTAATTTGTCCACATCTTTCCTGAAATGTAGCACCCAGAACTGGACACAATACTGGAGTTGAGGCCTAATCAGCACAGAGTAGAGCGGAAGAATTACTTCTCGTGTCTTGCTTACAACACTCCTGCTAATACATCCCAGAATGATGTTTGCTTTTTTTGCAACAGCATTACACTGTTGACTCATATTTAGCTTGTGATCCACTATGACCCCCAGATCCCTTTCCGCAGTACTCCTAGGCAGTCATTTCCCATTTTGTATGTGTGCAACTGATTGTTCCTTCCTAAGTGGAGTTCTTTGCATTTGTCCTTATTGAATTTCATCCTATTTCCCGTAAGGAAAAACCTGCCTCATCTAATGTAACAATTTCTTGCTTAGCAGGAATCGGGTCCAGCCAGTGCTGACTATAGACACACAGAACACAGACAGAGTGGTGAGAACAGGGATACCCTGTCTGGAGGGAGGGGGGAGTGAGCTTAGCAAGCATTCAGCCTCAGCTAGGTAAATATTAGCACCCTCTCTTTACAGGGGAAACTGAGGCACAGAGCGGCAATGTGATTTGCTGAAAGCCACCCAGCAAATCTGTGACAGAGTCCGGAATGGAAGCAGGGTCCCTGATTCCCCATCCTTCCTGCTCTGCCCATTAAATCACAGCAGATAAGTTGATTAATGAGTCATCATTTCCATTAAAGATGGGCCGAGTGTCAAATGCCCCATGAGCGGGTGTCCCGCCATTAATTATCATACTCTTACCAGCACAAGATTGTAAATCATTGATCTAAGGTCCTTATCTGACCCCGCCACCTCGTAATTGTTACTGTATTTACCCTCACCACCACGGGAGGTAGGGCACAGCTGTTGCCCCATTGTACAGATGGGGAGCTGAGGCCCAGACAGGCCATGGGCTAGATTCACAGAGGGATTTAAGCACCTAACTGCCACCTTAGGCCCCTAGGTTGAACATTTACGTGCCAGTGGCTTTAACAATCCCCTTCTCAGCTCCTGCCTGGCCCCAGAGGTGCCTAAAGTTCCGAGGTGACTACGTTTCCACAGTTAAAAGTCCTTCGGGTGCCTGAATTTCAGCAGCTGAGCACATGCACACCTGTCTAAGTCCGGACGCCAGCCGGCACCACACCCCAGCAGAATCCCCTGCCTGTTTTGCCTTTAGGTGTATCTTATGCTGCATTTTCAAACCCTTGGCAGCGAGGCTCAGAGCCTGGTCGACAGGGTGGGTAGCAGAGCCCGAGTCACGATGCCAGTGCAGCCATTCCTAGCACCCTAGCATGAGCCCACATCTGTAGAGCCAGGCTCTGAGACTTGCTGCTGCGGGTTTGACAGTGTAGCGCAGATGTACCCTCGGGGCCTGAGCCTGTAGCGGTGCTCGGAGCAGGGGATTTAACTTGGATCTTCCAGGTAGGTGCCTTAAGCCCTGGGCTCCAGAGTCATTCTCATGCTGTGTGGCCCACTGTAGAGTTAATTAGTTATACCCAGTGGAACACTTTACTGGGGAGACTGAGAAAGGCCCACTTCAGGATACCCCAGACCTGGTGATTAGGGACTCTCCAGAGCAGTGGGAGACCCAATTTTGACTCCCCTGGGTTGCACACTCCCAGAGACACAGCAAGTCAGACACAGAGCCTACTGCCCTTCCACTCTGCTAAACTCCCCAGCTGGCCTCCCCTCTGCGCTGAAGTGATGGGCATGAAGCCACCTGCGAGATTAGTGACGCCAAAGTGGCCCTGACATTACATTTAAAGTCACACACAGACAGTCAGCCCCAAACGTTCGCTCTCTCGAAGGAGCTGGCTGCACCTCCAGCCCTAACAGTGATATCATGCCCCAAGCAGCTGTCAGCACTGAGCATCCGTCAGGGGCCTCTCACCTCTGCAGTCGCATCCAGGGCTGGACCCTGTACGGGTCAGTCTGTCAACCTTTGTGAAAACCTCTTGCCAGACTGGCTGGAAGATGAAGATGGGAGAGGATGATGGATAAGGAGGCTTCAGGGGGTGGAGCTGTATCAGAGTTTGGCTGGGACAGGGGTAAGGGCCAGATTTACAAAGGATGCAGGTGTACACCTAGTGGAGTTTACAAAAGTGCCCAAGCAGCTCAGGGGTCTCTCTGCATTGTTAGGTGTCTAAATACCTTTGTAAATCTGGCCCTAAGTAGGTTCTTCTAACTCTCTGAGGTGGCTGGCTCTTTACCCAGGCAGCTATAAGTGAGATGGGCATGTCTAACTAGAGAGGGAGGTCCTAGTGTGTGGGCTGAGCAGCCCTGAGGAGGAGCAGCTAAGCTAGGGGACAAGGCTTGAACTGGGCTTTGCATTGTTTCCTTTTGAGTTCCCATTGTGAATAAAAACCAAAGCCCAAGAAAGGGGTAGTACTGATCCAGAGGGATGTGCCCCTGGGAAACCCCCAGAGAAAAACACCCAGGATTGCAAAGTAATTGAAATGAATGCAGGGCCGGCTCCAGGGTTTTGGCCGCCCCAAGCAGCCAAAACAAAAAACAAAAAAACAAAAAAAAACAAAACAAAACAAAAAGCCGCGATCGCGATCTAAAAAAAGCCGCGATCGCGATCTGCGGCGGCAATTCCTTCACTCCCAGGCGGAGTGAGGGACCGTCCGCCGAATTGCCGCCGAATACCTGGAACTGCCGCCTTTGTCCAGAACGGCCGCCCCAAGCACCTGCTTGAGAAGCTGGTGCCTGGAGCCGGCCCTGAATGAATGCTCCCCCACCCAGCTCAGCAAGTGAGCAGGATGGCTAACAATCTAGGAAGAGACAGACGGAAGACTGTACTGGGTCCAAAACAAGGAGACACATATCCTGGCTATGTTAACACTCAAATTCACACCCCCACAGGCACACCCATCATGGTATTATTTGTTTATGTATTTATTATGCATTAATTATAGAGCTTTGAATTGTGTGGAGGAAAGATGCAAAAAATCCTCCTCCAGCAATGCACTATGTCTCCCTAAATAATCTCCAGCATCATTCTGGAGTATCTATATGTTGCATTTATCATTCTGGAGTATGTATACATCACATCTTTCAGGCATATGTCATATCTAGCATTCTGGAATACGTATGTGTCACACTCGGCATGTATAGATCATCACCATATGACACACCATATTGTGTGTATGTCACATCTGTCATGTATATGATATGTCATATCATGTATATGTCACATTTATCATGTATGTCACACCTAGCAGGTATATGTTGCATCTTTCATATCAGAGGATCATATGACACATTATGCCGTGTATATGTTGTACCTATCATATCACCATATTATGTGACAAATCATATTATATAATATCATGTGTATGACACATTTATCATGTATATGTTGCATCGATCATATCACCCTATCGTATGACACATCGTATCGGATATATGTCGCACCTACAGTGGCATGTCTAACTATAGCATCTACCTATAGCACCATATCTATGCTACATCTGCCTGCGGTACCTTCCTTGCTCTATAACAGCTTTGGACTTGTTCTCTTGCTGCGTATCCATAACACCTGTTTAACTAGCCAGCTTCCTAGCTAGCTACAGTGCTGTGGGCTATAACTGGCTAGAGCCTTGATTGGGCAGACCGGCTTCAAGAGGCTCTTAAACTAGCTGAAGCACATTCCAAAGGTTAATCCCCAGAGGCTGTCGAGAATGAGACCTGGCCCTGGAGCATTAGCTCCAGGGAGCTGGGGGGTTCGCTGTGTCTTCGCTTTCCCCAGTGCAATTAGGCTCCCAAAGCCATCAACCCCCAGACACACAATCGTAAGCAAATTAATCAGCCTCGCCCCCTAACTGGAACTCCGGCAGAGTGTGTGACAAGCGTTTCCGGCTGGTGACTGAGCCAGGGATCTGTGACTGTCTCAGGAGACTGTTACGAGGGGGTTGGGAGGAGGACATGACAGCCAGCGGCTCCTTAGCGACCAGGGTGGAGGTGGGCATCTCTTGTCCAGCAGGCTCTCTGGGAGCAATGCGTATGTCCCAGTATCGGTATGCTGGCTGTCTCCATGTGTGCATCTATCTGGAAAGCCAGATCCAGACACATCAGAACCATGATATTCATTCACTGGAATACAGCAGCTTCTTTCATACAGACAGTGTCTGAAAATGTTTTTCGCATGAGGGGACAGATTCCGAGGAGACTTAGATAGAATAGCATGAAGAAGAAGAATAGAAAAAGCTACCACTGTAATGAAACTGCAAGGTGCCAAACTGAAAATTGACGCAATATTTTCCACACAATTAGCCTGGCGGGATGCACTGGCACAAGAGATCACGAGGTCGAGAACGGAGCAGGATTTGAAGAAGGGGACCTGATAGTCACCTGGCTCTTGAGACAAAGAGGAAAAGCTAACCAAGCGTTTGGAAAGGGTTACACGCCCTCCTCTAACTCACCCTCTAACTCAGTGGTTCTCAACCAGGGATCTGGGGCAGGTTTCAGGAGGTCCACCAAGCAGGGCCAGCATTAGACTCACTGGAGCCCAGGACAGAAAGCCAAAGCGCCACTGCATGGGGCTGAAGCCAGGGGCCCTCAGCTCCGCCAACTGGGGTTGAAGCCGAAGCCTGAGCAATGTAGCTTTGGTATGGGGTCCCAGGCAATTGCCCTGCTTGCTACCCCCTGACGTTGGCCCTGGCTTTTATATGCAGAAAATCAGTTATTGTGGCACAGGTGGGCGGTGGAGTTTTTATACCATGTTGGGTGGGCCTCAGACAGTAAAAGGTTGAGAACCCTGCTCTAAGTAACAGGTCAGCACGAGACTGCCCCATGAGCACATGGCTCCATAATCGTCTGTAAAGGGGATCCTTGCACCTTCGTCTGAGCAGAGATGGGTACTGGACTGGGTGATCTATGGGTCTCTCTCATCCATCACGGCAAACCACAGAATAGAATCATAGAATATAAGGGTTGGAAGGGACCTCAGGAGGTCATCTAGTCCAACCCCCTGCTCAAAGCGTTCCTCAAACTCTGCATTGCTATGCGATGAACAGGATTCACACTCACAGGGCTGAATGGTCTAGCCCCTAAACGCAGGCTGGGCTCACACTGGGAAACTTTTGCTCAGCACAGATCTGCACAACACAGTGTTTAAAATAGTGATGGAGCCCTAGAGATTGGTCTGCCCCAGAGCTCCCACCACTGAAATACTGAGCGCAACACTGGGGCACTGCAGCAGAAATGGCTTGAGCACAGACCCCCAGCTGGTGTAAATCAGCGTCGCTCCACTGGAGTCAATGGGCCAGATCCCCACTTTCAGCAGAGAGGATCCTTTTTTCAGAGACTGTATTGTAATCAGGCCTGCAAGGCTGCCATAGGGGAGAAGTACAATACACAGTATGGCTGGCATGGTCTCTGGCTGCACCGATAAGGGACAATGCACTGATAACAATATCTTGTTCTCTGACAGTGACTGTCAGCTGTGATCTCGAAGCGCTTTACCAAGGAGGTCAGAATCAGCATCCCCATGAAGTGACTTGTCCAAGACCACTCGGCTGGCCAACGGTAAGGCCAGCTCTCCTGAGCTCTAGTCCAGGGTGTTATCCACTAGACCACACTGCCTCCCGCTAGCACCCATTCAACCATGCCTGTATTGGAGAGGGCTCAGAAGTTCTGCTCGCCCTTACATTGGTGTAAAGCCATGGTGACTCCAGTGACTTTGCTAAGTCACTCCAGATTTACACCACTGTAAAGCGGTGCAGAACTTGGACCCCAAAGATGTGTCCCAAGAGGTGCGGGGTCTTGTATGAAACCTGGCATGGATTGGCCCTGTTAAGGGCAGTGAAGTGAGATCTTCCCCAGCAATGATGCTATATGTTATGGATAGATGGTGCAGTGTGTCATCGAGTGGTTGGCTGTGGAGAGCCAGGACTCCTGGGTTCTAGTCTCAGCTCTGTGACTGCTGTGTTGTATGCCCTTTACACAACATCATAATATGAAAGAACCACATGGCAAAGTGAGGTACAAATAACTGCATTTACTAACTATAGGCAACACGCCTAACTCCATATACACACCGCTGCTCCAACAGGGCTCTGGGGGCTTCTGAAACACAGACAGTGAGCACCATGAGAGGGCTCATAAACTACTGAAAGGGATTCTACCCAATCCTTATACACTACACAACTTTAGTCAAGTCATCGTGCTGCCCTGTGCTTCAGTTTCCCCACCTTGTAGCCAGTGGCACCCACAGCTGTACGCATGTTACAGACGGTGTGTACCATTGGCAGAGGAGGAGGCTGCTCCACTGCACACTCAAGTTTGGCCTCGTGGCCCCCTCCATCATGACAGAGCTGTGGGGCAGCCAGCACCACACTTCCTTGCCATTGCCTTGGGGCTGGCTCCTGCACCAGGGCTCACCCTGGGGCCCTGCCTGACCCTGCTACACTTCCAGCAGCCCATGTCCCGGCTGCTCTGCCCGGAGGACTTGCTCAGTGATAGCCACAAGACCTGCTACTAGGCAGGCCGGCCGACAGCAATTCCGGGCTCCAGGGCAGAACAATCAATGGGCCCGTGGTCCGCTTGACATTTGGGCAGTGCTGTGCCTGTGCTGGCTGGAGCCCAGAGAGCTGCTGCCGGCTGCGCTGCTGGTTGCGCTGCTGGGCACGCTCTTCCGGCACAGCCAGGGCTTCCACATGCCCACCTGGCTGCCTTCGCTGCCCGCGGTACCACCCCGCGCAGGCCTAGGAGCCTGGCCCGCCCGGGCGAGCTAAAAGGGCCTGGGGCTCCCGGTCAATGCTACAGCGGCAGCAGCCAGGAGCCCCTGGACCCTTTTACATCACCTGGGCCCCTGGGCAATTGCCCCCTTTGCCCCGCCCTGTCGGCAGGCCTGCTACTAGGCCAGGGAGAGGAGCTGCGGTGAGCGACTGCCTGGAGAAGCTGGCAGGAGAGGGGCAGTAAGCACAAGAGGGGGGTTGTGTGTACCAGATGGAAAAATTCTGGGGGTGCCCCTGTGTGTAGCGTAGGGATAATAATACTGGCTGACCTCACAGGGGGCATAAGGCTAGTCAGAAAATGGGGAAAGGGGTTTCCATTGAAAATGTAAAGTTTCTGGTGAATAATCAAAACCCAAAATATTTCAATTCTGAAATGCTGCTGCAGTGCCTCATGGGAGTTGTAGTTTGGGTGCCTCATGCTCCCATTCACCTCTACATTCATGCTCCTAGTCACCAGTTTCCTGGTTGGACTACATCTCGCATGATGCACCATGGTCTCCCTTCTTGGTGAGAGAAGGCAGCTTATCAAGGCACTTGCATGGCTGCAGTGTATCATGGGAGATGAAATTCAGTAAGAGCCTGTACCACAGAAGAGAATGGGGATACAATGCACCCACTTTACAACTCCCATGAGGCAATGTGATGGTGTGGAGAAGTAGGGCATTATCTGTACTATATTTTATTAATATTACATGCACCTCAGTTTGCCTGTCTGATATTATCCTGCCTGACTGCATGTAATTAAATCTCAGGAGGCTGTCAGGGGAGCAAACAGGAAACTAAAGGATGCCAAAGATAAAGTACCGCCAGAGGGCATACTAAGAGTCCTTAAGGGAACAATGGGGAAGCTGTTAACTGGGAAATGCCCACTTGTCAGGCTCCAACACAGGTCTGATCCTAGGATCAAAGGGGCACTAAATCATTAAAGACCCCAGCCTAGAGAGGAAGGGAGTGTGAGTGGGCAGTAGCAGCTGAAGATGAGTCGCTGACAGAGACATGCTGGGAGAACACTCCAGGGACCGTCTGTCTCTCCCAGCCCAGGGCTGAGTAGACTTACCCATTGCAAGTGAAGAATATAGTTTGGGTAAGTCCCAGGCGGATAGATGTGTTGTTGTTTTATCCCTTTGTCCTGCTGGCTATCGACCTTTGGGTGAATAACTAATTCTTTGTTTTGAAGAAGCTGTATTTGAGTCACTTTGACCAGCTGCTGGACACAGGTTTCTGGAGGAGTTGCGCCTCCATGTTATCACGGTTGGTGTCCAGAGAAGCAGCAGCCCAGAGAGGCAGTCTAGGAGTGGTTGGACTGTGTGGTTCCACCCAGAAAGGAGTGAAGGTAGAGAAACATGTCAGAGAAACCAGAGGGATGCACTCAAAAGGGCCTGAAAAGAGATCTAAATGCAGCTCACCCTGTCACCTGACAGCTGGCATTTCACAACTGAAGTCTTTTGGTTTTCGGGCATTCCCTTTCTCAATGCAAAATTGAATGTTTCTCTGGAAAGCAGGCAATTTTTGTGAAAAATTTCATTATCTCTTGAAACACAGTTTTGATGGAAAATTTTCAACTGGCTGAAATCATTAATGTTTGTACAGTGCTTGGAGATCTGTTGAGGTTTTCCAAACCTTTTCATCCCTTGGGACGTTGCTACCATGTCAGTTTCACATGTTCCATTTTCCTGTCTTCTCTTTTCATCAACAAAAACCAACAAAAAATCCAACTCTGTAGCCAGCAGCACAGCGAGTTTAGCTCTGCCCTGCCCAGCAGGTAACAGGGGGATGATTGCACGTGGCGATCAGAGGAAGAAAGGCATGTCCTAAAAAAAGCACCTTCCTGATCTCTGGGAGAGCAGTTCTGCTCCAGACAATGGGCTATTCTTAGAACAAGGGTTCGTGTCTCTGCCATCCTGACTTCCCCTTGGGGGGGTCACCATGTGCAATGGGGAGGGCTGGATATTTGACAGGGCAACTGGTTGTAATATCACACTGATATCGAGGAACAGACACAATCTATGGGCCTGATGTGCACTTGGTGTGACTTCTTGGAGACACACGAGTGTACACGAGCACAGAATCAGGTTGCCTAATGTGGCCACCAACAAGCAGCCCTCATTCCTTGGCTCCGGGCCTCCAGAGCTCCTGCCTCCAACCGCATTATTGGCTCTGCCTCCCCACGCCTGGGTTCTGCTCTGTTTGTGCCCTGGATCGGCTGTGCACATGGAGGAGTCAGTCGTCACTCCAGAGCAGTATGTGAGCTGACAGGAGGGTGCAGCTTTCCAGGACTGCATGCGCCACACTTAGGGTGACCCTGGGGGGGACTGGCTGGGTTAGTCAGTCTGGGAGTTCAGCAGCCAGGGACAACTACGGGGTCTGTTTGTGTCCGGCGGCCTGAGAAGCGAATCCCTTTCCCCTGTAGCGTGTCTTGCAGCAGAGGAGCGGCGCGTTGAGCTGGCAGTGCTGCTTTGGGGGCTGAGAGCAGGCAGTGAAGCTGGGCAGATTCTCAGTAACAAAGGCCTATAATGCTAAATACCTAGTAATTTGGCATGGTTCGGCTGTTGGGAGCCCATCTTGGGACACACAAGCCCAAGGTGCTGTGTTAGGGTTGTCACCTTTTTAGTGGCTGGTAACTGGACACCTGAGGTCCTGCCTCTGGCCACCTCTTCCCTCGAGGCCCCATCGCTGTTCTGCCTCTTCCCCCCCAGACCAAAAAAACAGACCTCAGGGCTTGCCAAATGACACCCGGACACACAAACCGAAACCTGGCCTGTCTGGGTGAACACCGTCCAGGTGGCAACCCTCTGCTGAGTGTAAGTGTGGCCCACGGGAGTGTCACTAAAAGGCTGATCTTTATTTCCTGGTCCCAGTCATGTGACATTGGTCAGGCTTACAAAAGTCACATGACTCCAGGGGCTACTGTTACATCTTCTCTTCTTTTTCCCCTTGAAAATCCAATATCCAGTAACATGCAATGTCAGCCTGACAGGACAACCGGGAACTAGCAGAGCCAGGTAGTAACAAACCAATAGAGATCTGTGGGGCAGAGGCCAGGGGACAGCCTGACCCCTCTGAGAGGTGAGATGGTTATTCTCCCTCCTAGTGGAGATTGGTCAATAACCACTGCCCGGGACCCTCCACACCTTTCTGATCACACAGCCACTCCGGTTGGCAGTTCAGCTACCAACCTGCATCCGCCCCCTGCAGCTTGTTTGCTGCTCCTGGCATGTTTCCTTGTCAGTGACCAGACAGGCTTGTGGTAACTCTGTCAGCAGCATGCCCAGTGTCCTGCAGGCAAAAGCTAAGGGTCTCCTTGCTTTAGTCAGGTTCTTCTGTCCTGCTGCATGACAGGCCCTCATGGGCAGCTTGGACCTATGGCCTCAGCGAGGACGGGACCTCAGCCGCCTGCCATCTGGCTTCTGTTTGGCATCTAGCATTCCCTCCCACTTGCCATGGGGGTGTCTGCGTGGTATGCTTGTGTGACGATGCGGTTCTGGCGGAACCCAACTGAGAGTGCCAACTCAGGACAAATTGCTCTAATAGGGCAGTTACAGCCCAAGGCTGGGGTTTTTTCCACCTCTAAGGCAAACCAAACCAGCCAGACTAGGAGGACTTCGGTCTCACCCCACTGGCTAACCGCAAGTCTCACAAGCAATCTCCTAAGACACTCCAGCTTCCCAGTATTACCACCAGTGCCACTCGTTATGGGGACAAATGATTATGAAAACCAATACCCCAGTAAAAGAAAAAGGTTCTCCTGATCCCAAAGGACCAAGCCCCAGTCCCAGGTCAATATACAAATCAGATCTTACCCACAAATCACGCTGTTGCCAATCCTTTAGAATCTAAAATCTAAAGGTTTATTCATAAAAGGAAAAAGATAGAGATGAGAGTTAGAATTGGTTAAATGGAATCAATTACATACAGTAATGGCAAAGTTCTTGGTTCAGGCTTGCAGCAGCGATAGAATAAACTGCAGGTTCAAATCAAGTCTCTGGAATACATCCCCCGCTGGGATGGGTCCTCAGTCCTTTGTTCAAAGCTTCAGCTTGTAGCAAAGTTCCTCCAGAGGTATGAAGCAGGATTGAAGACAAAATGGAGATGAGGCATCAGCCTTATATAGTCTTTTCCAGGTGTAAGAACACCTCTTTGTTCTCACTGTGGAAAATTACAGCAAAATGGAGCCTGGAGTCACATGGGCCAGTCCCTGCATACTTTGCTGAGTCTGAAGGCATATTTGCCTTCTCTCAATGAGTCCATTGTATAGCTGATGGTCCTTAATGGGCCATCAAGCAGGCTAGGCAGAGCTAATCCCAGCTTGTCTGGGATGTCACCCAGAAGCATAGCATAAGTTTGTCATACAGACAGTATAGAGCCATAATAATAACTTCAACTACAAAACTGATACACACATATAGACAGCCTAATCATAACCAGTAAACCATAACCTTGTCTTAGACACCCCATTTGACCCCCTTTATACAAGATTTGGGTGCCACTACAGGACCTTGGTTGCAACAATGATCTATATGGTCCCAGTTTATGTCAATAACATCACAGCTTGCCACTTCTGTTCTAGTTCCCTGGGGCAGGGTTCTCCTGTAACTGCTTCCACGTTAATCGTCTTTAGCTCGAGAAGCTTGCTAGGTGATGGCACTACGAGTTTTGCCTTTCTGAGTCTCTGAGCTGTTGTGAGCTGTGCTGTGATATGCCAACAATGGATCCCTGGAATCCACCACAGTTGTTTATAGCCAGTCCTTTGTCATTTACCCGGCTCCTTCGCTAGCCCCGTTGACTGTGCCTAGTAAGGGCTGGATGCGGTGTGCTAGAACTGGGGTATCAAAAAGAACTGCCCAAAGGAGCCGCTCCCCAACGGTGATCTATTTGTGGTTACTAGCTTGCCTGGAATCCCACTGGTGAGAAAAGTGAGATTTTAAAGGTATTTTATTGCTATTTGCTGTGTCCTACAACAGCCGAGTGAAAAACGAGGAGGAGCCCACCAGTAAGAGGTGCTCTTTCCTGTTTGATTCAGAAACATCTGTGCCAAAGTGGGAACATGGGTCAGTTGAAACTCTTGTGATTTCAGTGGCTCTTCTGCATTCTGTTTCAGATTTTGCTCTTGGAGAATGTATCCACTGTGCTCTGCAAAGTCAAGTCCACCCCTCACAATGACCTTGCTTGGGCCTGTCTGTTCATCAGACCCCCAGAATTTGGTCTCTAATTGATATATCTTGTAGCCATTCAGTCTCATAACGCAGCTTCATGCAGGGCTGTGACTTACCGGCCAAGGGCTTGTCTGGCAGTTGATTGGCATCAGAAAACGTGCCTTTCCCAAGCGACATTCTTCCCTGGATCAGTGACGTTTCCGAAGGACTTTGTCTCGTACTTTGTAGCCCGCTGTGGCTCTCTGGGCTCTGCCGCATGGAGCAGCAGCAGGATTTCAACAGCTCTGATTTCTCAGCAGTACCTCTCCATGCTGCAGCCACCTCCTCTGTTCACCAGCCTCCCATCCAGACTGAAGGATTCGGGTGGCATCGTTTGATCCCCGTTTGCCAGTGGTTTACCCCCCTCTGACACCATGTCAGGATGGTGTGACACACGGGAGAGCTGGTACTGATTTCCTAGCCCCGGCTGCCTGGCCTGGGTCAGGGTTATTAAAGAACCCACACGGCAGGGGTCCGGCTCCATTGACTCCCATGGTTGCTGTTCCAATGAGTAGCTCCAACTCCCACTAAAGATAGTTTCAGGCCTATGAAAATCAGGTTCTAGGTTTCTCACCCAGACACCCTAGAGCAGTGGATGCTTTCTCCCCGTCAGTACCCGGCCCAAGCTGGGGAAGCTAATGATCCAACCAGCAGACCAAATTCGGTGATGAATCCAGGTCCCGTGCCATCTGAGGCACGTTGTGCACATGCTAAGAAGAAGTGGATGCTTTTGAAAAAATAGGTCTGAAGCTCACTGTGCCTCAGTTTATCTATCTTTTAAAATGAGCGTAACAAAATGTGCTGTGGAGGGGTGGCATGAGACTGCTCAGAAAATGCTTTGAGCTGCGCAAATAAACAGAAACACAGAGCGACGTTGTGCCACAGAAGAACATGTCCCAGGACTGAGTGTTTCCTGCTGCTCTCGCTAACATTTTGTTGTTAAACATGGTCCTGCAGTAAAGCCTCTGAAATCCCACAGAGAGAAATACTCATAGGCCATCAGCTCAGTCCAGGGAAGCAGCGCAAGGTGCTGTCAGATGCTGCTGCTGTAGAATGACATGGGAGAGGGAGGAGAGCCGCAGACACAGAAGATTCTCTCCCAAAGGTTAGCTAATCCTCCAGCGAATTACACTGGGGCTGGGGCTGATTAAGAAGGATTCCGATTCCACTAGATCAGTGAATAGAACCAGCCCTGTTCATACTTGGGAGCAGGGGAATTTTTGTCATTTGATATCTGCTCGATTTATTATATTCGTATTTAATGAGAGCAGGGCCCCATTGTGTTGGGCACTGCGCACACAGATGGCGAGGGACAGACCATGCCCTGCGGTGTTTACAATCTACCTAGACAAAGCAAACAATATTATGCACAACTGGGGAACTAAGGTGCAAAGAGAATTGGCCAAGGTCGCACAGTGAGTCAGTGGCAGAGAAAGCAATTGACCACCCACCCTCAGGATGAGAGACCAGCTTCCCATTGCACAGCTAGAGGATCAGGCAGCTCATGCTTCGCAGAAACGGCTGCTCTTAGGCTAGCCCTGGAAATGTACAGGGGTGGAGAGGCAGAGCTTATAAGCAGAGGTAACTATTAGTGTGTTTGCACCAGAGAAGGCTGTAATTAATACTGGCTTTATCCCCCACACATAGAGAGCCGTGCAGTGCATGCGGCATTATGTTTTATGAATACCCCAGGCTGAGTGCAGAGTATGTCGCGTTGATTAATGGTACCTATTAGACTTCATTCTCTCCCTAATTGGCATTTTTGTGTACAGTGTGTCAGCGTGAAGATGCCCTCATTAGCCTGATTAGCACTCTTGTCAGTCACCTGTCACCCAGCCAGGCTCTCCTGCTCCCTGGAATGGCGACTGACTTTTCCCCGGGATTTAAATATAGAGGCGCTACCGGCTTTTCTGAATAAAGCAAAGAAGCCACCTCCAGGGCCTGTCCATTTGCGTCCCTGCCGCCCACTGCCTCATCAATCACTCTCTGAGCACACTGCCTCTGCAGGGAGGCAGCTGTCTCCGGGGACGGCGGCCCCATCCCTCACTCTGCTACCGCTGAGATCAGCCAGGGGCTGTCCAATCTAGAGCTGAGCCCAGCCTGCAGAGCTGGAGGATTTCAAACAGGGAGAGCCCCTTTGAAGTGCCTTGCTACGGTGACACGGTGAAGTGTCCCTTTAGATCTCAGAAGTCTTTTGTACTGGAGTTGGTGTGGGTAGGAAAGTCTTCCCTTCCCATTGCCCCATATACATATAGTGTAGCACTCCGCTCTGTTAGAGTATGGAGGTGAGGAGAGATTAAAAAGACTGGGACTGTTCAGCTTGGAAAAGAGACAACGAAGGAGGGATATGATAGAGGTCTATAAAATCATGACTGGTGTGGAGAAAGTAAATGAGGAAGTGTTATTTACTCCTTCTCACAACACGAGAACTAGGGGTCACCAAATGAAATTAATAGGCAGCAGATTTAAAACAAACAAAAGGAAGTATTTCTTCACACAACGCACAGTCAACCTGTGGAACTCCTTGCCAGAGGATGTTGTGAAGGCCAAGACCATAACTGGGTTCAAAAAAGAACTAAATAAATTCATGGAGGATAGGTCCATCAATGGCTATTAGCCAGGATGGGCAGGAATGGTGTCCCTAGCCTCTGTTTGCCAGAAGCTGGGAATGGGCAACAGGGAATGAATCACTTGATGATTTCCTGTTCTGTTCATTCCCCCTGGAGCGCCTGGCATTGGCCACTGTCGGCAGACAGGATACTGGGCTAGATGGACCTTTGGTCTGACCCAGTGTGGCCATTCTTATGTTCTTATGGATCAGAGCCCCAGCACTGGAGTGACTTCAGACAAGACTGGACTGGACAGTACACCTCATCGGAACAATCCTGCACTGGCTGGATGGGGGCCTGTAGATGGACTCAAAGCCCCCTGTGCCTTCTTTTCATCTCTAACGGCTATAATTCCTGGCAGCCTCTAAGCCAGGGAGATCGTGGCACCTGGCAGCAAACAGCCTGCTTATCTGTGAACACCCTTAAGGGGATCTGGGCTTGTTTGAAGCCGTGGAGCTACTGCAGCTGCCAACAAGACTAAAGGAAGAGGGTACAGAGCAGCCACTGACGTACAGCCAAAGGCGGGGAGGACCTCTGACCTGGCAGTCTCTGCGTGTTTGTGTTACCTTACGTCAAAGGCCGACCCGTAGCAGGGACCCCACATGGTGCCTCCAGGGGGAGCAGCGGCTGTGGAGGGGGCAGCTGCAGAATCACCCTGGGGCGAGAGGCTGTCCAGAGGCCCCTTTGGAGCGATGTTTGGGAGGATCCAGGACATGCAGTCTTACTCCATCCCAACCCCATCGCCCCCCAGCCCAAAGCCAGCAGGTTGGGGGTAGGGGGGACAAGAGGGCCCCTACCTGTCGTAGTCTCCATTGCAGAGGGCTCGCACAGGGATGGAGAATGCCTGCCACACAGGGTTGAGTGTGTTCTTAACCACTTCCGTTTTGTGGCAGATGGTGAAGCTGCGGGACAGGGAGAGGCGTGTGGTTATCCAACCAAGCCATGGGCTAACCCTGAGAGCCCTGACGCCTTCCTGGGGACTGTGTTAGGGGCCTCTCTGGCTGTGTGGGGCCTTCAAACCCAGCCCCTTAGCCTTCAAGCCGCCACGGACACTCGCCCGGCCTTGCGAACACTGCCACCGAAGCTTTAGCGGCTGGAGAATCTCCTCAGAGCCTGCGGCCTTGTCTGGCGCCTTACCCAAAGACCGGGAGCCTTCACATCACTCTAGCGGGCTTTGGAGCGAGTTCCCAGCCCTGCAGACGGATGTCCCGACATCCTCTCCATACAGGCAGCGGCAGGGTGAGACTCAATTCGCTCCTGCACCCATGGGCCTCAGCCCAGATACACAGAGACGGTCTAGGGCTGAGAGGGGAGACCAGCCTGCAGGGGCCGGTCAGCTTTTGGCCTCTCAGGGCCTGATCCTGAGAGGAGCTGAGTGCTCATGACTCCCACTGAAGTCAGTGGGAGCTGAGGGTGCTGGGTGCCCCTCGCTGTCGCATCTAGGCACTGCTCAGACTCCATAACCTCTCACGCTCAGGCCCTGCCCCTCTGGGGAGCACTCAGGGAGCACAGGGTCTCACCGTGCTATGGACCAGGCCGGCTTACAGCACCCACCCTGGGTGTGAGCCTCCCAGATGTCTGCGTCCAGCAGGCCCAGGGTAAATGGGACATGTCTCCAAGGCCCCGTGCAATATGCCGATCAGCACAGTGAAGGGAGGCAGTTTGCGGGTGGGAGACAGGGGGGCTGCCTTTGATGCAAGCCTGCGGCGTGTGCTCCGAATGGGAGCGCCAGCTCACCCCTGCCCTGTTTGTCTTTGATTTAGAGATCAATGGGATGAATGTCTCCGTTCTACTTGGCACACGGCTCATTAAGCGTTCCCATCCCCCGGAGGAATTACAGCCTCGTTTCTTCTCTCATCTGCCGGATTCGGGAGAACTCAGGAGGAATTTCATACAGCACCTTGCAATGTGCTGCGAGGGGAGGTTGGCTCCCTCTGCCCTGCTGCCTAGGGATGAACCAGGCCCCATGCCCAGCAGATCAGAGCTGTCACATGCACTTTGCATGGGTGTGAATGGTGGTGGGAGGTGTGAGGGGGGTTAATGCATGCTGCATCCCACAGGTTTGTCTGGGCTGGGAACCGAGTGGTGTTTTACATGGCGGGCACTCCCACCGCTGAGCACCCTGGAGCCAGTCACGGTAGCAGGTTATGGCTGACCCCGAGGGTCCCTTCCCAGGTGTCTTGAGGTGCAGCAAGAAATCTAGGGGAATTCTGCCATTAACCCTTGGAATGTCGGCCTTTGCCAGACTGCCAGCTAAAGCAAGGCTGTCTAGGGGGCTGTCTGTCCCTGACTCCTCACAGCTTTAGGGTGCCACGCACGTCACTGGGTGACGGCTCCTGGGTGCTGGCTCAGGCCTGAATGCACCCATTCCTTCACACTGATCAGTGCACCAGGGGTCAACCATAGCAGCGAAAACCTCCCCAGCAGTTTCCACCTGTGCTTCCCCACGGGAGTGTGGCAGGCCCAGCTAGCCAGCGAGGGCCTCTCCCCCTCCCACCCACCCCCAGCTGAAGGATGCTGCTGTCTCTGCTCTTTGCCTGAACCAGGCAGAGGGCTGGAAGCAAGAGGGAGGAACCTTGAGGGGGCCAGCATGGCGCCATGGCAGGTAGGCATGGGACCCTGCCCCAGGCCTGCTAGCCTGGGGAGGCGAGCACTGGGCTGGCACTTACGTTCCATCCTCGTTGCTTCGGTAGAACACCATGAAGGGGTCGGACTTCCCGAAGAAATCTTTCTTGTCCAGCTTGTTGGCACAGAACTGCATTGTGGCCACATCCTGGAGGGAGAAGCACACGCGCTGTGAGTGGCACCAGGGTCGGGGGATGCCACCAGCCCAGCGGGCTCCGAAACAGCCCTGCACTCACGGGGGTGGTCGAGGAGAGAGCTACAGCCCGACGGGTACGCTCTGCCCTGGGGCAGCCAGGGTGGCATAGTGCAGGGGGGGTCAGGTCAGAACTGGGATGCGCTGGAGGAATTGGGAGGGGACTTAGGACTGTGCTAGCAGGGGCTGCGGGTGGGGAGTGAGGGGCAGCAGCAGAGCTGGAGGGAGCCCAGGGCTGGGCTAGCAGGGGTTGCGGGTGGGGAGTGAGGTGCAGCAGCAGAGCTGAGGGGAGCCCAGGCTGGGCTAGCAGGGGCTGCGGGTTCGGACTGAGGGGCAGCAGCAGAGCTGGGAGGCTGCAGAGGACTGGCACGGCGGGGCAGAGGTTGCTTGTTGATAAAGCAGCAGGACCGTGCAAGGGGAAGCTTCACAGCATTTAAGTCCAGAAGGGCCCTAGACCATCTCCTGGCCGCCTGTGTAGCACAGGCCCCGAATGGCACCCAGCCGCCCCTGCACTGAGCCCAAAGTCTGTCATTAGATCAAAGCATTGCCGTCCTCAGGAACCGAGGGGCCCTACGCCCGAGGCCCCGTCAGTGGCAGCAAATTGATTTGCTGGGATATGCCCAGAGAGTCCCCGTGTTGCAGAGGAAGGCAAACCCCCCGAGGTCCCTGCCCATCTGAGCTGGGAGGAAGTTCCGTGCCGAGCCCACCCTCGCCTGCAGCCAGCAAGCTGGGGCTCCTCACAGCTCCACCAGGAGCAACAGAAAGGGGCTGCTGGGCAGGGGCGAGGCTGGTGACTTACATCCCAGTGCAGGAAGCCCAGGAACTGCCATGTAAAGCATCACAGCTGGGCCCTGCGGGAGGCCTGGCCTGAGCATGCGCTATGTGTTCGTGAGGAGACACCAGAGCAGACGTCAGCCTTGGGGGAGGTCCCCTTTCTGGTGGCTGGGGCAGCTCTCGTTAGTACAGGGTCAGCTCCTTCTGTGCATCCCACCCTGCTTGGGACACGCCATGTCGCATGGCAGCCCACAAGGACCAAGCCCCATGTAGCCAGAACGCCCCGAGGCAGCAGCCTAGGCAACGCCAGCATGCCAGCAGCCTGGGCTGAAAGGGAGATGGAGCCTGGAATCCAGCAGCATCTCTGGGCCTCGGTTGGTGGCAGTCTGGGAAGTTCCTGAGGGCAGCAGAGATGAAGGGGCGGAGGGGCTGGGCTCATACACCTGCTCCCTATCAGGAAGTGGGGGCAGGAGAAACCCTTAACTGTGCATTTCCTGGTTCTCCCACGGCTGAGTTTTGCTCAACTCCATGTTCTGCGGGGGGATGACGTACCACCGAGCTGCCGGCAGGTTTTGCCATTGACTATGAGATGGGGGGTTCGGTGCTGTTGCTGGCTGTAGCGAGGTTAAACGGTCCCTGGAACTGCCACTAGCAGCCTCTGGTTTCCACGAGCTTAGATTGGCCCACGTGGGTCTTTTATTAATAAGCGCATGGCCTATTGTGATCACATGACGCAGCCCCCAGATGAGAGGTCTCCAAGTAGCACCCAGGAACTGCAGGAAGTGGTATTAGTCAGTCAGTAGGGGGTGCTCTCCCCAGGCAGTCAGTGCTGACGCCAATGCCCCAGCGTGGCACTAAGGGGTGCTGTGCTGCTGGAGGGGCTGCCATTTAGACAAGCAGTAAAACTGATCCTTTGTGGATTTTAAAGATCCCCTGGTCGTTTCCCCAGAGAACCCCAGTGTCCTGGCCAAATTCCAGCCTGGGTCCTACTGTGCTGCACCAAATCCCCCCTGCAGCTTCAGCTAGCTCCAGGATCCTTTTCTTCTCTTCCCCTAAGTTGTTGCACAGCGTGGTCATGTGTGGGTGAGCAGCTGCCGTGCTCCGCCCCAGCGATGGCTGCATTTCCACAGTGAGCAAGTGATCCAGCCACTCCATCCCTTTCAGAATACATTTGTGACTGAGCCCGGAGGAGCCCGGTCTAGTGGTTAGAGCAGAGGACTGGGCGGGCTCCTGGGTTCCATTGTTAGCTCTGGTAAGGAGTGTTGTCTGTGCTTAGAGGAGGGGCTTAGCCAGGGCCGGCTCCAGGGTTTTGGCCGCCCCAAGCAGCCAAAACCAAAAAAAAAAAAAAAAAAAAGCCGCGATCGCAATCTAAAAAAAGACGCGATCGCGATCTGCGGCTGCAATTCGGCGGGAGGTCCTTCACTCCCAGGCGGAGTGAGGGACCGTCCGCCGAATTGCCGCCGAATACCTGGAACTGCCGCCCCGTCCGGATTGGCTGCCCCAAGCACCTGCTTGAGAAGCTGGTGCCTGGAGCCGGCCCTGGGCTTAGCCGTCAGGACTCCTGGATTCCTGGCTCTGCCCTTACTGGTGGGGAGACCGACCTTGGGCAGGTCACTTCCCCTGTGTGCTTGTCTCCCGCTCTGCGTGATGGGGTTTATAATGCTTACCCAAAGCCCTTTGAGCCTTCCACAGGAAAGGTGCTATAGACCTGTGACATGTTATTACAATAATCCTGGGGAATTGGCCCCAGGGCTGCTGAACCAAGCGCCAAGGCAGCAGAAACTGACAGCGGGGAGAGACTGCAAATGCAGGGCTGGCTGGCTGGCTGCTCCCTGAGCACTGCCTCCCGTTACAGACGCCCTGGAGCAGGGGTGGGTAAACTACAGCCTGGGGGCCGCATCTGGCCTTTCAGACGTTTTAATCCGGCCTCGAGTTCCCACCGGGGAGCGGGGTCCGGGACTTGTCCAGCTCCAGCTGGGGAGCGGGGTTGGGGGCTTGCCCCGCTCTGCATATGCCATGGACCTGTGCGGCTCCCAGAAGCAGCGGCATGTCCCCCCTCTGGCTCCTACACGTAGAGGCAGCCATGGGGCTTCGCACACTGCCCCCACCCCAAGCGCCGCCCCCGCAGCTCCCATTGGTCAGGAATCACAGCCAATGGGAGATGCAAGGGTGGCACCTGCGGACGGGGCCCTGTGCAGAGCCGCCTGGCCGCACCTCCGTGTAGGAGCCGGAGGGGGGTACATGTTGTGACGAACTGGGACTGTTCTTAATGTGGTCTTTGAATGCTGAGTGGGGAGTGTTGGCTGGGAAGGCAGGGGAGGTTGGCTAGGACGGTCTGCATTGGGGGATGGGAGACTGGCCTTGAGGGAAGATACCTGAGCATGTAACATGAGAACCCAGGAAGGGGTTAGAGGCCAGGTAACACCTTTGCCCGGGAAACTGAACAAAGGCTGTGGGAGGGGTCTCCGAAGGGAGAGTTTCAGGAGCTGGCTGGTGGAATGGCTGGGAGGCAGACAGGGCTCTGACCTCCCAAGGGGGCTGTGGGGCCCTGGGACCCCAAGATGGACCTATCTGGGGGGGATCCTGTTGTCTGTGCCTGCAAGACCTGTCTTGGACTGTGTTCCTGTCATCTAAATAAACCTTTTGCTTTACTGGCTGGCTGAGAGTCATGGTGAATCGCAGGAAGCCGGGGGTGCAGGGCCCTGAGCCCCCCCACACTCCGTGACACATGCTGCTGTTTCCGGGAGCTGCTTGAGGTAAGCGCCTCCCGGAGCCTGCACCCTGGGCCCCCTCCAGCACCCCAACCTCCTCCCCATCCCTTATCCCCCTCCTGCCCTCTGAACCCCTCAGTCCCAGCCTGAAGCACCCTCCTGCACCCCCACCCCCCCCCCCCTCCCCCCACCCCAGACCCCCCCCCCCCCCCCGCGCCCCAACTCCCTGCCCCAGCCTGGAACCCCCTCCCACATCCTGAATTCCTCATTTTTGGCCCCACCCCAGAGCCTGCTCCCCCAGCCAGAGCCCTCACCCCCTCCCACACTCCAACCCCCAATTTCGTGAGCATTCATGGCCCACCATACAATTTCCATACCCAGATGTGGCCCTTCGGCCAAAAAGTTTGTCCACCCCTGCCCTGGAGCCTGGCAGAGACCCCTGGACAGTGGAAGGCAGCCTTGGAGAAGGGGCTGTGCAGAGCATCTGTTACCCCCATGGTGCCACTCTCCCTAGTGACTGCAGCAAAAGTTGCCATGGGGGGTGCAGTCCAGTCCAGTGTTGGGCGGGAAGCAGTGGTGCCCTCTGCCCCTCATCTGAACACCTGCTCAGTGCGGAGGCCGATGGGAGCTGCAAGCCCACAGCTCCCGTTGGGATAGGACGGATCCTTTAAAGGCCCCTAGAGCGACCCCACTGCCCCGGCTGCTGGGCCAGCTGCCACACACTGTGTGGGCTCTGGCACCAGCCCCTCAGCGTGACGGGGAAGGGAGCAGAGGTAGCACTTTCCACACCCCCATGCTGGCTGGACACCCCGTCCAATGCCCGCAAGGCACCAGCACCATTGGCTGCCTGTGAAAGCTGCCCGCCAGTCTCAACCCTGCTCCTCTGCTGGGCTCTGCGCGGGATAGAGAAGGTGCCTCTCTCCAACAGATCCAAACCCCGAGGAGGTGTCGCCGTCCCTGGCCAGGGCTGGGTGAGGTGCGGCCCTGATGGGAGCTGCTTCACCCTCTGCCAGGATTTGTGATCTTCACACCAGCTGGCAGGCTGGCCTCAGCCACCAGGCCCGATTCCCCCCCCCATCACCCTGATGTAAATCAGGAGTGACTCCACCGGGCCCGATTCCCCCCCCATCACCCCGATGTCAATCAGGAGTGACTCCACCGGGCCCGATTCCTCCCTCATCACCCCGGTGTCAATGAGGAGTGACTCCACTGGGCCCGATTCCCCCCTCCAGTGTAAATCAGGAGTGACGTTACTGAAGTCAGTGGTGCCACAGAGGTGTCAAACATGCGGGAATGAGAGGAGAATCTGGCCCGTCGAGCGGCTCAGCCTGCAGTGTCAGCCCCATCTGCGCATAGGGGAGCAAATTCCTCTGTGCAGCAGAACAGCTGGCAGGGCTGCTTTGTATTCGCTCCAGCAGGTTCCTGTAAGGGAGGGGATGCAGGTGTCTGGGCTAGTGCGTGGGAGCCAGGGCATGGAGGATGTGTCCAGTGTGGTGGGGGAGGCCTGTGAGCACGTGTACAAACACATGTGTAGAACGTGCACACAGGAGAGCATGCCAGTGTGGATCCTTTGTGGGGCATGTTTGTGACTGTGTGTGACTGTGAAATGGGTGTGGGTGTGTGCCTCTGTGTAGGTGGTGTTCAGAGTGGGTGTGTCTGTGGGGCCAGCAATTGGCTGTTTGGGGGCCATGTGCCCATGTGGGAGTTGCCTTGGGCTGAGTTCGGAGCTGTCCGGGTTTCCCTGTGGAGCGGAGGGTGCACATGGCCTGGTTGCGGCCCCCAGCACGCAGCAATGCAGCAGTTGGTGATGATAGACGGGCTGGCTCCCAAGGAGCGGTCACCGAGGGTCACACTCTGCCAGCCTGTGCCAGCTGCCTCCTGCTGCATTTGTGGGTAGCCCCGTCTGTGTCTCCTGGGCACAGGCACGAGCTGCCAGGAGCAGGCTGCTCCCGGAGAGGCAGGGTCTGCCTGAGCAGGAGAGCCCGTGGGGGCGCTCCTCCACGGCCCGGGCAGCCAGGCAGGGCTCTGAGCTGGGGACAGGACCCTGAACAAAAGAGCCGCCAGCTCCCCATGGAAGACAGTGAGGCACTTCATGGCACGGGCTGCACTGATGGAGGAGAAAAGCCCTGGGAGCCTGCCTGAGCCGGGCTAGACACCAAATGGGCACCTAACGCGCTGTCTGCACACTCGTACCTGCAGATCGCCTCACACACACACACACACACGTACCCACACACCGCTACACACAGACACACACGCACACCGCTACACACACACACACGTACCCACACACCGCTACACACACACACACGTACCCACACACCGCTACACACACATCCACACATGCACACCACTACACACACACACACACCTGCACACCAGTACACACACACACATACCCGCACACCGCTACACACACATCCACACACGCACACCACTACACACACACTCGTACCTGCAGATCACCACACACACACACACGTACCCACACACCACTACACACACACTCAGACCTGCACACCACTACACACACACACATAACTGCATATTGCTACACACACACACACGTACCCACACACCGCTACACACACATACACACATGCACACCACTACACACACACTCGTACCTGCACACCACAAGTAACTGCACATTGCTCCACACACCACTACACACACGTGTACCCACACAGCCCCCCCCCACACATACTCTTTCCCACTCACTGCCACACACACTCGTACCCATTCACCGCTATACACACACTCCTACCCCCACACACACTTGTACCCGCTCACTGCTACACACACACACACACACACACACACTCGCACCTGTTCACTCACACACACACACACGTACCCGCACACCACTACACACACACACACCACTACACACACACTCATACCTGCACACCACTACACACACACTCGTAACTGCACATTGCTACACACACACACACATACTTGTACCCGCTCACTGCTACACACGCACAATCGTACCGATTCACTGCTACACACATGCACATACTTGTACCCGCTCACTGCTACACACACACACTCACACACTCGGACCTGCTCGCTTGCTGGGTTATCTCAGGGGAGCCATTCCCTGGGCGGCACAGCTGGCTCCTCAGGCGGGTGCCCCATGGAATGGACTGGATTTCCGGAGCCCCGGAGCAGAGCTTGCTGCTCAGGAGCGCCAACACCCACAGCCACAGCAGGACTTAGGGGCTGCAGAAGGGTGGACATGCCGCTGGCGAAGCCCTTGTGGCTGGCTGTGCCTCATTTAGCCCCCCTGCTGACAGCTGCTCCAGCCCCGTGGTGGTTGCCTCTTCCCGTGACAGCCTTTGGCCAAGTCTCTCCCAGTCCCCCCCACCAGGGTAACAATCTAACAAATAATTCCAAGCCCTTGTGTGAGCTCTCAGCCCCGACACTGGGCCAGAGGTCCTTCCGCCCCTTGTCTCAGGGCTTCACAGGGCTTCCATCTGCCAAGCTCCACGGTTCTCAAGGTTCACCCTCCTTTCAGGGCAGGGGCTCGCAGGGTCCCCCTCGAGTCCACCGATGAGTCCCCCCAACACAAACTGAAACCACTTCTGCCTCTCTAGGCTGAAACACCTGTTCCTCTTGAGTTTCCCCTGCTGCGCCCCTCAGCTGAATGTCTCCCCGGGCCAGAGCTGGCACCACCGCAGCTTGCTCCACCCTGGTGGCTTCTCCAACTCTCCTGGCCTTTCGCCAGGTTCTTCACTTGAGAGACAATCCCAGGGCCAGCCAGGCTTCCTCTCCGACCCTGCCAGCCTCTCCCCTGCCAAGGGAGGGAGAGCAGCAGCCCTGCCCACCCCCTGCAGCCCTCTTCTGCTCTGGGTAACCACCCAGCTCCTCCCCCAGCAGGGCTCATCTGGAACTGTGCGTGGCCCACGCTCCAATTAACTCTCTCAGAGCCACCCCGCACACCCAGACTGTGACTCACTGAAGCCAATGGGCCGGAGCCCCTTGGCTGGTGCCCATGGGACTCTGCTATCAACTGTGACACAGCTGTGCCGATCATGCCAGGCGAGGCTCCAGCCCCGGAACCACCTGGTTCTGGTGCAGACTAACTGCCGTGCTGCAGAAAAGCTGTATCCCGACGCATCGGGGATTTGATTTGGAGAGGCTGCTTGTGTGGATGACGATGCACCCCCAGGAAAGCTGGCGGTTGCATTCGATTTCGGGCTTGGCTAGATGAACAGTTACTGTGTGCCAAGCAGGGGCGTCAATCCACAGTGCACCAGCCCACTACGCACTAACCGGTCCTCTGATCCCCTCCTGTTTCGAAGTGGGTGGATCAAAGCTCGCTAGGGAACTGTGACGTTGCACTCCATATGTTTTATGGAAATATGCTAATGAGCGTGAATATAATGTAACTGGAATATGCTTGTAAGGTATCATTACAAAGGTTATAATCTACTGAGTGTGTTCATCCTATTTGTATGCATGTATCATTCTTGTATCTGAAGCTAGAAATATAAAGTATAACTCTGAGGTACTATTGTAATTATGCAAAGCGTGCGCCATTGATGATGGTTTAGAATCTTGATGGCTCCCATAGACTAGGACAATTGGTTGTAAATGACTCTGTTTACTTGTAAGCCTTCCTGTGTTCAGTAAGCCAGCCCAGGAAGAATGGTGGAATCCATCTTAAACCTGGCGCTTTTCCATGTAGAAGGAGGGGTGGGGATCCAGAGAGACAAAAGATTCCTGCCTTGTGCCAAAGCTATAAAAGGGGGTGGAAGAGAACACAGGATGGTCCAAGTCATGAGAAAGCCCTTGCTTTTCACCTAAGATTCCTGCTGGAACTAATCAGGACTGTACCCGGGGAAAGGATTGGGCCCAGACCAGGAAGGAGTCTAGTCTGTGAAAGAAGCTTATTGGAACATCTCTGAGGGTGAGATTTACCTGTAAATAGTTTCTTAATGTATTAGGCGTAGACTTGCGTGTTTTGTTTTATTGTACTTGGTAACTTACTTTGTTCTGTCTGTTATTACTTGAAACCACTTAAATCCTACTTTTTATACTTTATAAAATCACTTTTGTTTATTAGTAAACCCAGAGTAAGTGATTAATACCTGGGGGAGCAAACAGCTGTGCATATCTCTCTATCAGTGTTATAGAGGGCGGACAATTTATGAGTTTATCCCGTATAAGCTTCATACAGAGTAAAACGGATTTATTTGGGGTTTGGATCCCATTGGGAACTGGATGTCTGGATGCTGGAGATAGGTGACCTGCTAAGCAGTTTTTGGTTAAAGTCTGCAGCTTTGGGGGCATGGACCAGACCTGGGACTGTATTGCAGCAGGCTAGCGTGTCTGGCTCAACAAGGCAGGGTTCTGGAGTCCCTCCATCCATCCATCCTCAAACACTCCGTCCATCCCCATATGTGTAACCAAAAACTCCATCCATCCCCATACACCCCATCCATCCATCCACATACACCCCATCCATCCATTTATCTCCATACACTGCTCATATCTATCCCCATACACCTCTCTCATACATCCATCCCCATACACCCCATTCATCCATCCATCCCCATACACCCCATCCATTCATTTATCTCCATACACCGCATCTGTCTATCCACATACACCTCTCTCATCCATCCATCGCCATACACCCCATCCATCTATCTATCTAATCTATTGATAGATCTATCCCCATACACCACATCTATCTATCACCTACCTACATTCACCACCATGCATGGAAAGCTGCAGTGAGTCATGCAAAGAACCTGTAGGTCAAGCAAAGATGCTGGCGACAGGTGGAGAGCGGTAGCCATGCATGGGAAAATGGCTGTTCTGCACAGAATGGTGGACAGTCCAGACTGGGAAGAAGAACCAAGGAAGAGGCAGCGTTGCATGGAGAGAAGAGGCCACGCATGCCCCAGTGATGGGGGAAGCAGCAAGCCAGAGGGCAGGACCCTGGTGCACAGGGCCACCAGTGAGCCCTGCTGGAGAAGAACTGATGTGCTGAGCTGACCATGCTTTGGAGCCTGGGTGGGACCTGGGTATGTTCCATGTCCTGCCGTGGACAGCCCTGAGCTTTGCAGTAGGGGGATATAAATCAGTGTTACTCAATGGACTGCAGCAGTGTGAGGTCGATTTACACCAGCTGATTTACAAACCCATCCTCAGGGACTGCCAGCATCTCTGCAACGGAGAGAGGCACTGGCAGAGCTGGGTGTGGGGAGTCCAGGGTTGGGCTAGCAGGAGGCTGTGGGTCAGGATTGAGGGGCACCAGCAGATCTGTGCCAGGGGAAGCTTGCCTGGCCCTTGCTTGTGTTCTGCCCGCCTCTCAGAGCATTATGTTCAGCCACAAATGTTTAATAAGAGAACAAAGCAAAACAAGTAAAAGCCCTGACTGCGCAATATTCCTCATGCTGTCCCCTCCCCCTCCTGGGCCTTTCTGCTTGGCGAGATTAAGTGATCAAATATTAATCAGGAGTAATTATCCCTCCTCAGGTACCGCTCTCCTCCCGCAATGTGTGTTCCCAACCCGGCTCTGCTCCCCGCAACCCCCGCCCCTCAGCTTCCCAGCCGGCATGGAGCCCCACCGGGGGTCACCGGCTGGGGTCAGGCTGGAGCGCGGAGCTGGCGACTGTGCGCGTGGAAAGCAGCTGCTGAAGATTGAGGAGACGGGAGCAGGTGATGGGCTAGGGCTTCTCAATCCATGCAGGGGGAGAGAGGGGATCGGGGCCATGCCAGGAAGGCCGCACAGCACAGGACAGCACTGGGGGAAGATACCATGAGGGAGTCTCCCTGCCCCCTAGCACTACACGGCGGCACTGGGGTCAGCCCATGGGGTGGGTAAACCAACCTCAGCTGAACGCCACGTTCCCCAAACGAGACATGGGTAAACTCGGTTCCCGCTCGACGACACTACTGGGGTCAGCATGGACTGCGAGGGGAGAGCGCCCCCTGCTGGCCCCCACACCTTATAGCACAGCGCCCCTAGCACCGTCCTGGGGTCAGCACGGACAGCGAGGGGAGAGCGCCCCCTGCTGGCCCCCACGCCCTATAGCACAGCACCCCTAGCACCGCCCTGGGGTCAGCACGGACTGCGAGGGGAGAGCGCTCCCTGTTGGCCCCCCATGCCCTATAGCACAGCGCCCCTAGCACTGCCCTGGGGTCAGCACGGACTGCGAGGGGAAAGCGCCCCCTGCTGACCTCCCGCGCCCTATAGCACAGCGCCCCTAGCACCACCCTGGGGTCAGCACAGACTGTGAGGGGAGAGCGCTCCCTGGTGGCCCCCGTGCCCTATAGCACAGTGCCCCTAGCACTGCCCTGGGGTCAGCACGGACTGCGAGGGGAGAGCGCCCCCTGCTGGCCCCCGCGCCCTATAGCACAGTGCCCCTAGCACCGTTCTGGGGCCAGCACGGACTGCGAGGGGAGAGTGCCCCCTGCTGGCCCCCCACACCCTATAGCACAGCGCCCCAGCACCGTTCTGGGGCCAGCACGGACTGCGAGGGGAAAGCGCCACCTGCTGCCCCCCCCACGCCCTATAGCACAGCGCCCCTAGCACTGCCTTGGGGCCAGCACGGACTGCTAGGGAAGAGCGCCCCCTACTGAACCACCCACCTCACTCCCTGCAGACACTGGGTTTCCTTGGGAAAGGTCTCCCATCCCAGCAGTGACCCGACCAGACACCCTGCCAGCACATGGGATCCGCTGTGCTCCTGGGGGTGGGGGATGTGTACATGCCCATGGGTGGGAACTCAGCACAGGTCCTTCTTCCCCTCCAGGACCCAGCCTGTCCCGAGGACAGACTCCTCCATCTGCCTCCCCACCTCCCCTTGGGACCCTGCCCAGTGGAATCCCACCCCAGGCAGGTTCTGGGAGTCTCCCACAGCTGCAAGGTGCCCTCCTGCCAGTGCCGGTGAGACCCGCTGGGCGGCACAGTAGCCACAACTCACCCGGCAGTTGCCCAGCTCCTCGGCCGACAGGATGATGGTGCCACACTTTTTCCCTGGAATCCCACTGCAGAAGAAAAGAGAGGGGGTCTGAGCCACTGGGCTGGCCCTGCCCAGAGAGCACCCCCCAACCCTGGGCTGGCCCTGCCCCAAGGTCACCCCCTGGGTCCTGGCCACCGGCCCCGCACACTGATCCCCGGCTGCTGGCTCTGTGCCTGGGGCCCTGCGCCCGGGACTCCGCTGCCCGGCCCTGCACCTGAGGCTCTGCTCCCTGGCCCCGTGCCCACCCCCACCTGTGGCCCCAGTCTCGGCCCCCTTACCCCTGTTTGGGTCCCCCACTCCCAGAGACATGGCCCTGCTCCGGGACCCAGCTCTGGGAGCTGGGTGGGTGTGGTCAGGGGTAAGGGGGGGCATGAGGTAAAAAGTAAAAACTGCTTTCAGCACCCCCACCATATTAAAAAAGTGTTCCAGCACCACTGCCCAGCCCTGGGCTGGCATTTGGGGGGCTGTAATCCAGCGCACTGTGTCTGCGCCATACCTGCCTGCCCAGTTACTGGATAGCGCACTTCCCCACCCCACCTGGCCTTGTCTGCACCAAGACGCCCCCGAGGTGTCGCTCCCCGGGGTGCAGCCCTGGAACAGACAGGGCTCAGGCTGTTCTCGCCCTGCGTGCTGGGTGCCCTGCACTGGCATTAGCTCCAGCTGGGCCCTGGGCAGTGTCACCCTGTAGAGGGGTTTGGCCGGGGCTCGTCCCTCTCCGGGGCGGCGGGGAACCACACCGCCTCCCTACTTCTTTCAGTTGTGACGGGGAATTAGCCTGGCCGTGGGGGTCTTGCGCTGCGGCAGCAGTAGAGGCAAAACATAACAGTTATTCACACCCGGTCGGCGGGCAGTAGTGAGTCACGGGCTCAGGTCCTCAGCCAGAAGCTGAGCAACTCTTATATAATGAGCAGGCCCCGGCCCTGGGGCGGAGCAACAAAGAGTCAATGGCTCAGGCCCTCAGGCAGGGGCTGAGCAAACAGGTAAACAGCAGACCCAGGCTCCTGGCTCCGAAGGGCCTGCGAGAGGGGGAGACTGACACCCACAAGTTGGGTGGCAGGGGGGATGCAGGCCCACCCACTCCACTGCGTCCCAGCCCGGGGCCCTAGCAGCGGTAGAAGACCTGCTGCGGTGTCAGTGGGATCCCAGCCGCAACACACTGACATTGGCTCTGGCAGTGCTGCAGCCAGACTAGGGTCGGCTGCCCCCGGGCTACTTCCTAACTCCCCCTCTAGAGGTACCTGGGTCCGGACAGTGTCCTCCAAGGGGTCAAGCACCATGGGCCCCTCAGGGTAACTGGCAAGCGGTAGGCTTGGCAGCTTCTCTGGGTAACTTGCGAGGGGCAGGCTTGACAGCTCCTCTGGGCTCTGGTCGTCATCAGATATCAGCTGGTCCAGCCAGTCTTCGGGTTGGCCACAGATTGCCGGGGTCTCCCAACCAGGAGCTAGGCCACAGGCATCTGGCCTCTCCGGTGGCTGTTCTTCTAGTGAGCTCTGGGGTTGGGCTTTTATACTTCCTGTCCTGCGCCTTGACCTCTGGGGGGCGGGCACAGGATTCACTGGCTCCGCCCACTTTGGTGTCTGGAGAGGCTCGTCCCTCTCTGGGGCGGCGGGGAACCACACCAACTCACTACACACACCCCCCCTCAAGTCTGGCTCCCGCTCATCGGGGCCAGACCCTTCGAAACCTCCCAGGCAGGACAGAAAGTCTGCATTCGCGTGGTCCTTACCCACCCTATGGCGAACAGTAAAAGCATAGGGCTGTAGTGCCAGGTACCAGCGCATTATTCTCTTATTATTATTTTTCATTTTGGCCAGCCACTGTAGCGAGGCGTGGTCGGTGACCAATGTGAACGGGGCCCCGAGGATGTAATAACGCAAGGCGTCACAAGCCCATTTCACTGCAAGGGCCTCCTTCTCTACCACCGCATAGTTATTCTCCCATGGAAACAATTTCTGGCTAATGTACAAGACTGGGTGTTCTTCTCCATCAACCTCCTGGGACAGGACGGCCCCAAGTCCTACCTCCGAGGCATCCGTCTGGAGGATGAACTCCCAGTCTAAGTCTGGGCTATATAGGACCAGTTCGTGGCAGAGATTCTCTTTGAGTGTCTGAAAGGCATCTTCGCACTCCGGGGTCCAAACTACATGCCAGGGGCTGTCCTTGGTCAAAAGCCCAGTCAAGGGGGCTGCAATAGACGCAAAGCGGGGAATAAACCACTGATAGTAGCCGGCAAGTCCCAGAAACTGTCGTGGTGGGAGGTGGGCAGGCCGCCAGGGCCTGAACCTTTCCCACGCGGGGCTTCACTTGTCCTCTCCCGCTGGTATACTCAAGATATGTGGTCTCTTGCCATCCAATGCAGCATTTTTTTGGATTGGCCGTCAAATCAGCTGCCCGCAGGGACCTCAGGACCGCAGCTACCCACTCTAGGTGGTCCTCCCAATGGCAGCTGTAAACAACCACATCATCTAGGTATGCTGCAGAGTACTCTCGGTGGGGTTGGAGGAGGTGTACATCAGCCATTGAAACGTTGCCAGGGCCCCATGGAGGCCGAAGGGCATTTGAGTAAACTGATACAGGCCCGTGGGGGTGGCAAATGCGGTCTTTTCCCTGAGGCGGGGCCGAGGGGGATCTGCCAGTATCCTTTGCTCAGATCGAGGGTGGTGAGGAAGCGGGCCTCTCCCAACCGTTCATCTACCCAGGGCATTGGATACGCATTGAACTTTGAAATGGCATTGACGCGTTGGAAGTCGATACAGAAATGCCGTGTGCCATCGGGCTTGGGTACCAGCACTACTGGGCTGCGCCATTCGTTCTGCAATGGTTCAATGACTCCCAGGTCTAGCATAGCCTGTACTTCCTCCTCAACGACTTGCCGCATGCGGTGCGGCAAGGGCCTGATCGACTCCCGGATCACCACCCCAGGCTCCATCTGAATGGTATGATGAACTAGGGTCGTGTAGCCCAGTTGGACTGTGAAGGTTCATGGGAACGCCTGCAGGAGGCACTGGGTCTGCTTACGTTGCTCCTCAGTAAGTGTCTCCTCGAGCTGGGGTCCGGCGGGGTCCTCTGTCAGGGGTACACGGGGGCCCAGCTCTTGCTCCGGCGGGTGGGGTTAATTAAAAGGCTCTCTCACTCCCGCTAGGGCTTTAGGAGGTTGACAAGGTATCGTTGAGTTTTCTTGCGCCGGTCGGGCTGGTTGATCTCATAGGTGACGGGCCCGACCTTTCGGACCACCTCATAAGGCCCTTGCCAACGGGCCAGTAGCTTTGACTCGCTTGAGGGCAGGAGGAGCAGAACCTGATCGCCAGGTCTGAAGTCACGGATCCACATCCCGGTTGTAGGTTTGGGCCTGAGCTTCCTGTGCGGCCTTCAAGTTTTCCCAAGCTAGGGCTCCTGCCTGAGTGAGGTGTTCTTGAAGCTGGAGGACGTACTTCAGAAGGCCCTGGGTTGGTGACGGGGCTTGCTCCCAGGTCTCACACATGAGGTCCAGCAGCCCCCGTGGACGACGTCCATACAATAACTCAAAGGGGGAAAATTTCATGGAGGAATGGGGTTCCTCACGGACTGCGAGAAGCAAGGGCGGGAACAGTTGAACTCATCGACGTAGGTCTTCTGGGGGAAACTTGTGCAGCATGTCCTTCAGGATACGATTAAACCGTTCAACCAAGCCGTCGGTTTTTGGGTGGTAGATGGAGGTGCACAGCTGCTTAATCCCCAGGAGGTCGCGCATCTGCCACAGCAGCCTGGAGGTGAAGTTGGTGCCCTGGTCAGTGAGGATTTCCCAGGGCAGGCCCACACGGGCGAAGACCTTCACAACTTTGTCAGCGATGGTACTGGCGGTGATGCTCCGTAGTGGGACTGCTTCGGGGAAACGGGTGGCATAGCCCACGATGACCAGCACATACTGAAATCCCGCAATGCTTTTTGGGAGGGGTCCCACCAAATCCATTGCCACTCGCTCGAATGGTGTTTCTACAATGGGCATGGGAATCAATGGGGCCTTGGGCGTCCGTGGGGAGCAGCTAGCTGACATTCCAGACAGGAACTACAGTAGTTCCTCACCTCCTGATGCACCCCGGGCCAGAAGAACCATGTCAGAATTCGGGTGAGGGTCTTTTCATGGCCCAAGTGCCCTGCAGCCGGGATGTCGTGGGCGAGTTTCATTACAGCTCGTCGGTGACATCGAGGCACAAGCAGTTGGGTCTGGAGCTCTCCGGTGCAGGGGTCTCGTTCCACCCGATAGCGACAGTCGTGGCGCAACTCGAAATGGGGCCACAACTTTGCCTGGTACGGATAGATCAGGGTCCCATCGACACTAGCTGCTCATACGCTCGACAGAGGGTAGGGTCCTCCCTTTGGTCCCGGCAAAAGTCGGTGCTAAGCCTGGGTTCGATGGCGGGCCCCAGCGGGGGGTCCTTGGTCTCTCCTCCCTGTCCGTTGGGGTCCAGTTCCTCCCCTTCCTCTGAGCAGGTCTCAGGGCAGCCCCCTTCCAGTGCTGGGGTGACCTCAGGGCCTTCCTCGGCGTTCAAACAAAGGACCCCTGGGAACTCTGGCCAATCACATCCCAGGATCACCGGGTAGGCTAGTTGAGAAGCCAGGCCGACTATCATCAGCCGTGTGACCCCCATCCACGGTTAGCCGGACTCGGGCACTGGGGCAGGGCCGTACGTCACCATGGATGCACTGCAGCCGGATCGTCCCCAGGTGCGGGTCAGCCGGGAGGCCTAAGCTTTGACAGATTAGCATCTGGCCGCAGCCTAAATCAATCAGGGCCAGGGTCGGGCAATCCCCTACAACTACTGGCACCGTAATCTTGGTGGCCTGCGGCCGTTGGGCGCAGGTTTCCCCCGCACAAATGTGACCGAAGCTGCAATCCATCTCGGTGCAGTCACATTGCAAGTGTCCGTATTTCCCGCAGGAGAAACAGGGTCCGAGTTCTGGGCGCCCAGGTCAGGGCCCTTAGGGGGACTTGTTGAACCAGCACCTTGGGACGTCTATACCGGGGCTCCTGGCCCCGCGAAGGATTTCGCAGTTCGGTCTGGGCACTCCCCTTCTTCTCTAGGTTAGGGCGCTCAGGCCCTGGTGGGTGGGCTCAAATAGCTGGTCCCACTGGGGCTTCAGCCGCAAGGAAATCCTCCATCAGAGCGACGGTGTAGCTAGCGTCGCAGGCCGAAGGCGGAGGACCCAGGCCCTTCCTCGCGGCAAGAGGATGTGGACAAACTGTTCCAGGATAACTTGCTCAGTGAGTTTGTCTGGGCTTCACCTCTCGGGCTGTAGCCACCGCTTGCACGCCTCCCTCAGCTCCTGGGCCACCAACCGGGGTCGGGTGCCCGTAGGGTAGTTCAGACTCCAGAACCGCTGCAGGAAGGTTTCTGGGCTGACGTCCAAGGCATCTAGGATCGCTGCCTTTACCTGGGTATAGTCCCGTGCCTCTGGTACACAGTTTGGGTAGTCCCGGTCAGATATGGGGCCAGGAGGGTGGCCCATTGGTCACGGGCCCACCCTGCAACCAGCACCATTCTTTCAAAAGTTACCAAAAAGGCTTCGGGGTCATCATTGGGTCCCATCTTGGTCAGCAGCACTGGCGCAGTGGTGCGGGGTGACCCGGTGGCGTTTCCTGGCTGGGGATCTGGGGTGCGAGGCAGTGCCGTCGCCAGCTGCTGCAGGCATTGTCGCTGGTGTTCCTGGTGCTGAACCCCCAGGTTCCGAATCAGCTTCTGCTGCTGTGCTCCCAACTGCTGGATGAGATGCTGCTGCTGCTGGGCCACATGCTGCCACTCCTGGCTCTCTGTCAGGAGCTTGATAAGTTTGTCCACATCCGTGGCTTTTTCTGGGGTACGTTCCCCCCCACGCCCCTTCTCACAGGGGTCGAGGGCTTGTGCCCACATTCTCCACCACGTGTAGAGCGGTTTGGCCGGGGCTCGTCCCTCTCCGGGGCAGCAGGGAACCATACAGCCTCGCTACTTCCTTTCAGTTGTGACGGGGAATTAGCCTGGCCGTGGGGGTCTCGCGCCGCGGAAGCAGTAGAGGCAAAACATAACAGTTATTCACACCCGGTCGGCAAGCTGTAGTGAGTCACGGGCTCAGGTCCTCAGCCAGAAGCTGAGCAACTCTTATATAATGAGCAGGCCCCGGCCCTGGGGCGGAGCAACAAAGAGTCAATGGCTCAGGCCCTCAGGCAGGGGCTGAGCAAACAGGTAAACAGCAGACCCAGGCTCCTGGCTCCGAAGGGCCTGCGAGAGGGGGAGACTGACACCCACAAGTTGGGTGGCAGGGGGGATGCAGGCCCACCCACTCCACTGCGTCCCAGCCCAGGGCCCTAGCAGCGGTAGAAGACCTGCTGCGGTGTCAGTGGGATCCCGGCCGCAACACACTGACATTGGCTCTGGCAGTGCTGCAGCCAGACTAGGGTCGGCTGCTCCCGGGCTACTTCCTAACTCCCCCTCTAGAGGTACCTGGGTCCGGACAGTGTCCTCCAAGGGGTCAAGCACCATGGGCCCCTCAGGGTAACTGGCAAGCGGTAGGCTTGGCAGCTCCTCTGCGTAACTTGCGAAGGACAGGCTTGACAGCTCCTCCGGGCTCTGGTCGGCACCAGGCATTGGCCAGTCTGGCCAGTCTTCGGGTCGGCCGCCAATTGCCGGGGTCTCCCAACCGGGAGCTAGGCCACAGGCGTCTGGCCTCTCCAGTGGCTGTACTTCTAGTGAGCTCTGGGGTTGGGCTTTTATACTTCTTGTCCCGTGCCTTGACCTCTGGGGGGCAGGCACAGGATTCACTGGCCCCGCCCACTTTGGTGTCCGGAGAGGCTCATCCCTCTCCGGGGCGGTGGGGAACCAGACCGCCTCGCTACACGCCCACTGGGACAAAGGCCCATCTCACTGCAGGGCCCTGCCTCCCCTGCATGTGCCCAGACAGCTCCCTGGGCTCCAGTTTCTGACCCGGCTTCCCAGCTTGCCCAGGGCCCCCCGAGTAGCCAGCCCAGCGGCGGCGACTCTCCACACCAGGCTGCCGGGATCCTGGGGGCACCTGTTTTTTAAGCTCAGTGAAGTCTGTTTCCATCCCCATCGGGCTCATTGATTGAAAAGCCAGGAGGAAAGAGCTCAGAGGCCTGGGTTCTAGGCCCAGCTCTGCCACTGGCCTCCTGGCTGACCTTGGGTAAGTCGCTTCACCGCTCAGTGCCTCAGTTGCCCCACCTCTCAGATGGGGCTGATTGGCCGGCCCTCCCGGGGTTAATTAGGTAAGGGCTGTCCAGTGCATAGAGAGCTAGCAAAACACCAAGCACTGGGCAGTGCACCAGGTGGAAAGCTGGCTGCCCCATCCCACTGGCACTGGATTTGACCGTCCTGCTGGAGGGGCTGGAGTCAAGCAGGCTGTTGATGCAATGAGCATGGCTCTCGATGGACCCTGCTGGCAGCCAGGGGAAGCCCGGAGCCCAAAACCAATGGACGAGGGGGAGGCAGTGTCAGACACAGGAGATGGTTCTCAGGTAGACACCAGGCCACCCCAGCCAGGAGTGCTTTGCGGAACTGGCATTAGAAGGGGCCAGGTGAATGGTTTAAATGCAGGGGCTGGCAGTAGGGACTCGGAGGGAATTTCTGAGAGGTTCTAATGAGCATCCTAATGGGGGGGCTGATCATCCACACCCAGCTCCCCTGTCAACTGACCAAAATCAGCCCTGCTCCGTTGGCTCCAGCAGAGCTGGGACACTTGACACCAGTGAAGACCTGATGCCAATGGAGCTACAGTGGATTGACATCAGCTGGGATCTGGCCTGTTGGCTCCAATGGAGCTATGGATGATTTACACCAGCTGGGATCTGGCCCATTGGCTCCTGTGACAGGTATTGCAATCCCAGACAGTATTTGGGGGACCCTGTTGTGTTAAGTTTCTGTCACTGTGGGCCAGGCACTGTATGCAGCTCCAGGGAGAAGGGCCACCCCAGCTCCTCCCGGAACCAAAGCTAGTGGGAGGCAATTAGGTAACTCACTCAGGCTGTAAAGGACCCAAAGGACATGAAAAGAGGAACTTCTTGACTTCCTGGCACATCAGTGCTGGGAGCCTGCATAACAAATCAGAGCAACTGGCATTGCTCATTTCTGACCATAAATTTGGTCTAGTTGGTGTTACTGAAATCCAAAGGGACGATTCCCATGATTGGGATGTTAAAGTCAAGGGTTATAACCTAGTTAGGAAGGATCGAGTGGGCAAAAGGGGTGGGGGGAGAAAAGTGGCACTGATAACTCGGAAGAAAATGATCTTGAATACTAATGGTCAATGTCCTAACAGATAAAGCACAAGGTGGGGAATTAGTTGGGGTCTGCTACAGAGCCCCAAATCACACTCGGGAATGGGATGAGCGGCTCCTTATGCACTGATCTATCATGTGTAGGGAAACGTGTGATCATGGGGGACTTCAATTTGAGTGACATGCGGGAGGTCTCCTGCAGCTAGCACTAAAACATTCTTGGAATTTCTAAATATTATAGATGACAATTTCCTAACTCAAAAAGTGTTGCAGCCAACATAGGGGATTCTGTATTAGACCTTGTCCTAACAGATAGAGAGGAACTAAAACTCAGTGCTAGCTTAGGTACAAGTGATCATGACTTGCTCACATTTATAATTTGCCAGCAGAGCAGAGACCAGACCAGTAATAAATACACTTGGTGTTCTGCTAATGGGGCCAATTTCACAAAGCTAAAACAATTATGAGCCAAACCACCTGGGAAGAAGAATTCAATCAGAAAAATGTGAACGCTAATTGGGAATCATTTCAGCACATCTTCCTGGATGCCCCAAAAGTCATAAGCGAGGAAGAAGGCTGCACTTCATTAAACACCAGCCTGGTTTGGAGGGGAAGTAAAGGAAGCTAAAGCAAAATGCATATATGGAACACATAGGAGAAAGGGGAAGCTGATAGGAATGAGCAGAAGTCAGAAGCTAGGAGCTGTAAATAATTGATAAGGGAAGCCATGATAGGGTGTGCACTCACACTAGCACTGGCAGGGTTAACCAGGGCCTGAGAGGCAGGTTAGGTTACCTCACCTCACCTGACAGCAGGAGGGCCAGGGTTAACTGAGAGAGAAGCCCAGCTGGGGAAGGGCTGTTTAATGACCAGGACATGGGCAGTCATGCCTAATGGTTAGAAGCCAGTGCCAAGCCCAAGCTCAGAGCCGGAGACAGCATCGGGGGTCAGGCGTAGGAGCAGGGCCCTAGAGTGTGGCAGGAATTGGGAGCAGGCAGGGGTCTGGGATATGGAGGCCAGGAGGAGGCAGGTAAGCAGGAGGGGTCTCTAGTAGCAGCCAACCAGGATTCCTCCAGTAGCCCAAACAACTTCATGCACCTCTTCCTGATTTAAATAGAGCTCCTCAGCCAATCGAAGATGCTGGATTTTCCCCCAATCAGAAGCTTTGGGGGCAGGGCCCTTTGCAATCTAGCACTTCACTGGTTCCCTTCTGCAGTGGGTCAGGTGAGCTGCTGAGTGGCAGTTGTGGCCTGATCACAACCTAGTGCCCCAAGAGCCAGGGTTCAAGGCCTGTAATCCGTTGCCTCTCCCCTAGGGAGCCTGCCGGCTGGCCGTGGACTGGGGTTTCGGGGAAGGTGTTTACCAAGTCAGGAGGGCGGATGTGTCGCTAGCTCCCAAGAGCGCTCTTCAGGACTGTAGCCTTCCCAATCCCCAAAATACCAGAGTTTATCCAGGTGCACTTTTAGGTCATCTTGGGTTTGGCGTATCTTTTGTCCCCAGTCCAGGGCTGCTGGGTTGTGGGAAGCTGCGGGCAGCTTTGGGCAGAACTAGGGATGGAATCCTGTAATGGCGTGAGCACCCGCCTCTCATGAGTGCCCCCTTTGTGGTCAGCTGGTTCTTTCAGCCCTCTGGCCGAGTCACACACACTGTCCCCCCTTCCGGGGTATACCAGTCTCTAGCTCTCACTCACGGCCCTGGTATGGGACTGTAGCACCAAGGCTTCTGCCCTGAGGCCCTGTCTTCTTTAACAGCCCAACCAGGGCCCATCTCTGTACCCTCGGATGGTGTCCTTTTGGCAGCGCTCCCTGAGCTCAGTCTTCAACCAGACCAGCAGGGCCCATCACGGTACCCTCGCCCAGCCTGGCTAGGTTATGGTCAGTCCCCTGGGTGCAGCCTGTCCGCACTGACCTGTCCATGGTCCTTCTGTTCTTCCTGACAGCCAGCAGGCACCCGGTCTTTGGCAGCCTTCCCTGGGCTCAGTCCCGCCTGCAGTGAGCTGTCTGTAGTCCTGCTGCTCTTCCAGCCAGTCAGGCACCCAGTATTCCCTCTTCGAGCACCAGGTAGCAACTGACTGCTCTGCCTCTGCTGCTTCCTTTTACAGGGCCCTTCTGGCCTCTGACTGGCCGCTCCAGCAGCCTCTCTGATTGGTTGTTTCTCTGCAGCCACTCTAGGCTGGACTGGAGGACTTCTCCTCTGGAGAACATCTGGAGGACTTCTCCTCTGCTCTTTTCTAGGGTGGGGTGAGGCAGGGCCACGAGGCCTCCAGCATGTGGGGGGGGGGGAGTCTCCAGACCTAGTCCACCCTGTCACAAATCCATAACTCGAAACAAAGGGGCTTTGCCCCACAGTCACATGTTCTGCATTACTTTACACAAACTCTGCCGGCGGCAGCAGCAAGGCCCAGTCGTTCCGGTGGAAGTTGATGTAACATCGAAGATACTGCTCCAGGATCTGGTTGTCTCTCTCCACTTGATCATTAGTCTGAGGGTGATAGGCGGAGGAGA
>NW_020696551.1:467027-486373 GCF_002925995.2 Terrapene triunguis | reverse complement strand
AGATGAACCGCTGAGTGTTGAAGTGACCAAAATGTCCTGCCAGGGGAAGTCATGGCATACCTGTAGTGCTGCAGTCCTTGAAGGCCTGGGGGGAACATATATATGCCCCTTTACGTAGGTTACCCTGTCTCAGACATCGTGGGGTTCCCTACTTATGGCTTCCTGTTTGACTGGTGGGATCCAATAGATCAAGGCTGATCTTTTGAGGGGGAGCAGATCTTGGCGGGGAGCTGCACCCAGAAAGTTATGAGGTGTGAGGATGTACGAGGTTTCCAGTTCAAGTCATTTTGGCGAGTGTAATATTCGCCCTTCCAGGACAAAGCTATGGTTGGTTCCTGGGCAATAGGAGATTATGAAATTAAAATGTGTAAACAATAAGGTCCACCGAAGACAACATTGGTTAACAGCCATGGCCCTACACTGACATTCAAAGATCTTATGGTCAGTGTACACCTGCAGGGGATACCAGGAACTTTCTAGATAGTAGCACCACTCTTCAAAAAGTGTTCTTAATTGACAGGAGTTCTCTGTCCAAAATCCCATCATTTTGCTCTGCCGGTGTGAGTTCCCTGGAGTAGAAGGTGCTTGGAGATAGTAGTTGTTGAGCACCTCTCCAATTGCCACATTGGAAGCATCTGCCTTGAGGATGAAGGCTGGCATGGCCTCAGGGTGGGCCAATATGGGAGCAGTGGTAAATGTGAATTTTAATTGTTCAAAGGCCTGCCGGGCCTCAGGAGACCAGAGGAACCTGATTCTACAGAGGCTCTAGTTAGTTAAGTCTCGTTGTGTGCCTTGGCTTCTCTACATACTTGTGTTATTTGTTTGTATTCATCCTTTGTCATTTGACCTAGTTTCCACTTATTGTAGGACTCTTTTTATGAGTTTCACATCATTGAAGATCTCCTGGTTAAGCCAGGTGGTCTCTGGCCATACTTCCTATCTTTCCGACAAAATGGGATAGTTTGCTTTTGTGCCCTTAATAATGTCTCCTTGAAAAACCTCCAACTGTCTTGAACTGTTTTTCCCCTTAGACTTGCTTCCCATGGGGTCTTACCTACCAACTCCCGCTGAGTTTACTAAAGTCTGCCTTCTTGAAATCCATTGTCTTTACTGTGCTGTTTTCCCTCCTATCATTCCTTAGAATCACAAACTCTACCATTTCATGATCACTTACACCCAAGCTGCCTTTCACTTTCAAATTCTCAACCAGTTCCTCCCTATTTGTTTCTCCACCTTCTGAAATAAAAAATTTCTCCATTGCATTCCAAGAACTTGCTGGATAATCTGTGTCCTGCTGTGTTATTTTCTGGGTAGTTGAAGTCCCCCCCATCACCACCACGTCCTGTGCTTTGGATCATAGGCGCCGACTCCGTGGGTGCTCCAGGGCTCAGCATCCACCAGCCACAGGAGGTGCTTGGGGGAGAATGGAGAGCAGCGAGCGATGGGTTGGTGGAGGTTCGGGGGAGGGGGCAGAGTGGGGGGGAAGAAGTGGAGCGAGGGCAGGGCCTCGGGAAAAGGGGAGGAGTGGGGGCGGGAAGAGGTGGAATGAAGGCGGGGCCTAGGGGGAAGGGGCGGAGTGGGGGTGGAACTCCCACGGGGAAAAATAAAAGTGAGCGCCTCTGCTTTGGATGATTTTGTTAGTTGTTTATAAAAAGCCTCATCCACCTCTTCTTCCTGGTTAGGTGTCTGTAGCATACCACTACCAAGGCATCATCCTTTTATCCTTACCCAGATAAACAACTGGAGGTACGGCCTGTTTTAAAGACTTGGGCTATTCGGCTGGATTTATCCAACCCCTTCAGCGCTGGCCTAGCTCTGCTCCCACTGAATGCAATGGGCATTCTGAGCATTGACTCCAGTGTTGTTATGTCATGGACCGGGTCATGACTGTGCTCGGTTCTGTACAAAGAGAACACAACGAGGGTCCCTGCCCCAAATAGCTGACAATCTAATGGGAGCAGAGTTAGGTCAGTGCTGGGCGCTTCTAAAACCCCCACTCTCCGGGCATGTCTACACTAGAAACTTAAGTCTACCTATGTTAGGTCAACTTACAGCCACCGCAGTAAATACTACAGTGGTGCATGTTCACACTACCCTCCCTGTGGCAGGGGTGCGTGTGCTCACCAGAAGCGCTTCCACCGACTGAAGAGAGGCAGTGGGGGGGGGGGGTTGAGAGCCCAGCTGCCCCTGGGATCCCAGCTGTGAGCTCTGTGCCCGGAGTCCAGGCAAGCCTCTGGGAAGCCGCTGGGCGCCTGGTGGGAAGTGGTGGGGGAGCCTCCATGCAGCAGCTGGATTGGGAGCTGGGAGCCCCCCCTCCCGCCCTGGTGACAGCCTGGTTTTCTTGTCAATTTCACAGCTCCAGCATGGAGACATGAAATCGACAAAAATGACAGCCAACATGGACACTGCGTTGCCCTAACTACACCGACATAAGGGCTACTCCTCTCACAGAGGTGGAGTTATGATGTCGGTGTAGTAGGGCACTTACATCGGCGGGCGCAAGGCTGTAGTGTGTACACTGCCATAATTAGGTCGATGTAAGTTACCTGATGTCAACCTAACTCCGCAGTGTAGACCAAGCCTCAGAGTTTGCTCGACAATACGCTGAAAACCTTCCCCCTCCCATCACCAGGGCCGGCTCCAGGCACCAGCATAGCAAGCAGGTGCCTGGGGCGGCCAATGAAGAGGGGGGCGGCACGTCCGGCAGTTCGGCGGCAATTTGGTGGCGGGGCCGTCACTCCCTCTGGGAGCAAAGGACCTCCCGCCGAATTGCCGCCATAGAATGAAGCAGCCCTAGAGCTGCCGCCAAATTGCTGCCGATCGTGGTCAGGACTAGTGAGCGTAGCTCACATCTCTGGGTCAGGCTGACCCCCAGGTGTGGGATCGAGGAGGACGTTCCCTCCAGGCCCCCTGGGGGAGGCTGTCCCTGGAGCACGGAGTGGGGGTCAGCTGGGCTTGCCACATTCAAACCTATTTCAGCAGCTGCGGGGAGGGTTGGGGGGACACACGGCACAGACCTATCCTGTCTTCCTGTAGCAGCTTTTGGGGAGTAAAGGCCCTGGGGTGTCAGGGTGATGTTAGGGGAGATGGCCAGAAACTCTGAAGGGCTTTAGGAGCACAAGTCCAGCGGACTTTCACATCCCTTCTGAAAATGACCCCGTCACAGTTAGGCTGTCAGAGGGCGTTGGCAGGACTAGCCCCGTCCGGAAGAGAGCAGAACTCAGGGCCAGGTGTTGCAGGGCTCAGCCCTCACAGTGGCCATAACGTCAGGCCTTGCGTGACATCGCGATGGTGCTGTTAATAACAGGCCCTGCTGGGTCGACAGGGAGGTTTGAACTCGGGGCTGTCAGCGGGGCTGATGGTGCAGGAGGGGGGCCTGGTTCAGTGAAATGACCAGGCCTGGCACCTAGGAGCAGCAACGGACCCATAAATCTCTTCTGTGCCCAGCCACTGGGGGGGGGGACAGTCTCATGCTGTCCTAGTGCTGGTGTCGAATGTGTGGTGTCTCTAGCCATGGGACTGGGGCATTGTCAGGGCAAAGACCCCTCTAAACACTGCCTCCCTGCGGGGCTGCCTGTGCAGGAGGAGATGCCGGTGAAGCTGTGTGACTCACCCGTTGGAGACGGACGGTGTGGGCTTCCCTGTTCTGGAATGTAACGTGAACGCTCCCATCCTGCCAGGAGACAGAGAGAGGGAGAGTTAGCTTGGACCTTTCCCTGGGCTCCCTGAGAACATATGCTGCCTGGGGCCGATCACCACCAGGGAGAGCCTGGAGAGCCAGGTCAACACACCTGAACCAATCCCCGGGGATCTCCCCAAACTGTCTCCTGGGGACAAGGAAGGGAGGGCCCAGAATGACACAGACACAATCAGGCACGTGTCTGACCATCCCCCAATATTTCACCAAAGGGGGGGGGGGATCTCTGCCGAAAGCTAAGCACCAGTTGATTGCTGGCCTGTGGCTGGATGTTCGGACTATGTCACATGGAGGATCCTGGGTTCCAAACCCGTGGAAGTGAACCGGGTCACTTGCAGCAGGGGGTCTCAGAGCTGGCTCAATGCTGAGAACCGCGGGCATGCGCGGAGCCGACCCAGCCCTATGCCTAGTCTGGAGACTGTGCAGCGCAAAGCATCCCCCACAGAAACGCTGAATAGGGGCCCATCAGGACTGAGCTGCAGCTAATGAAACACCCTGATTATGAACAGAGACAAGAGCCTCGGGCTATACGAGGAGGGAAAATGGCCCCAAATGTTGTTCATCACAGAGGAGAGACTCTGCCAGCGGAAGTGTCTCACAGGGGAGGATCCCAGCTCCAGTCACTGAACCAGCGCCGTGCGGAAGGAACCTGTCAATACGTATGGGCTCTGGACTGTACGTCACATTTTCCTTGTACCTGGAACCTAGTGTGTCCAAACCCTTTGATGTGCTTTTATGGACAGTGGCTGGTTTCAATAGCCAGGGTCATGGCGCTGGCCGGGTGCCAGCAAGGGGAGCACGGGCAGCTGTGGTGGGATGATAACTCCGGGGCAGGCAGGCAGCTCGGCAGTGCAGGCCACAGCTGACAGTAGGAAAGGGCCCAGTAGCTGCTCCCCCGAGGGCGGCTGGGATCCATGGCCACGCACCCAACCGTGCCGCAGCAGGGACCTGGAAGGCTCATTCAGCCCCCTGGCATAGAATGGGAACCCCAGACAGGTGCATAGACAGGCTGCCAGATGGTCCCAGGGACACACTACCCCGCTGGCAGACCACTGCCACTGGGTCCCTCCTTAGGCTAGCATGGGAATCTCCCTCGGGCTGGCATGAAGAGCCCTGTGGCCTGGCACTGGGGCTGCCTTAGGCCTGCGCTGTGGGGGCGGCCCCCTACCGTAGAGCTTCACACCTAACGCGGCATCTCCAGTGAGACAGTCCCAAGCCCGACACCCTCCTTCAGTTCCGTCTGCCCATCTCGCTCCCACCCCTGAAAGGGACCCCCCCAGTTCAGTTCCACCAACTGCAGAGGCAGCCAAGGAGCCTCCAAAAGCAGCAGATTCCAGAGCCCTGCCTGCCGCTGGCTGACCCGGCACTCCTCAGAGATGCTGCTGCAAAGGATTCTGGGGCACGTGTGGGGAACTAAAGACCCCCATGTGGGGACGACTGGAGGGTGGGATCCAGAGGGGGGTGCGGAGTGCACTGCAGGGCCAGGGCAGAGCTGCCGAGAAGTCTGGCACTGAGCCGCACCCCCAGCTCAGCCGGGCAGCAAGGATGGGGAATGGTGCATTGCAGACCTGCCCGCCCCTTCCCCCGTCCCTCTGTCTCTGTGGAGCTCTGCTCTCTATCCATGGACACTCACTGACTGAGCCCAACAGGAATGCTTTGGACAGGGGAGATAAGATCACGAAAGGAGGTGGCAGAACCTGTGTGTTTGCCAGGGGTTAAACTCCTGGAACCTTGGCAAGCTCACCAGCCTGTCTCCAGCACCCATCCAAGTGCTTTGGCAGGCGCCAGGGTTCCTACACTGGGCAGGGAGCTTGGGGCTGGAGGCATTGCTGGGGGGCTAATATGAGGGGGAAAGGAGTCCAGGGGAGCTGGCTGTATTTTAAAGAAGGCTTATTGAGGGCGCAGGAACAAACCATCCCGATGTGCAGAAAGAATAGCAAATATGGCAGGCAACCAGCTTGGCTTAACAGTGAAATCTTCGGTGAGCTTAAACTCAAAAAGGAAGCTTACAAGAAGAGGAAATTTGGTCAGATGACTAGGGAGGAGTATAAAAATATTGCTAGAGCATGCAGGGGTGTAATCAGGAAGGCCAAGGCACAACTGGAGTTGCAGCTAGTAAGGGATGTGAAAGGTAACAAGAAGGTATGCTAGCAACAAGAAGAAGGACAGGGAAAGTGTGGGACCCTTACTGAATGGGGGAGGCAACCTAGTGACAGATGATGTGGAAAAAGCTGAAGTACTCGATGCTTTTTTGCCTCGGTCTTCACAGATAAGGTCAGCTCCCAGACTGCTGAACTGGGCAACACAGTATGGGAAGGAAGTGAGCAGCCCTCAGTGGTGAAAGAACAGGTTAAGGACTATTTAGAAAAGCTGGACATGCACAAGTCCATGGGGCCTGATCCAATGCATCCAAGGGTGCTGAGGGAGTTGGCTGACGTGATTGCAGAGCCATTGGCCATTATCTTTGAAAACTCCTGGTGATCGGGGGAGGTCCCGGACTATTGGAAAAAGGCAAATATAATGCCCATCTTTAAAAAAGGGAAGAAGGAGAACCCGGGGAACTACAGACTCCCTGCCTGACCAACCTGATTGCCTTCTATGATGAGATAACTGGCTCTGTGGATATGGGGAAAGCAGTGGATGTGATATATCTTGACTTTAGCAAAGCTTTTGATACGGTCTCCCACAGTATTCTTGCCAGCAAGTTAAAAAAGTATGGATTGGATGAATGGACTCTAAGATGGATAGAAAGCTGGCTAGAGCGTCAAGCTCAATGGGTAGTGATCAACAGCTCAATATCTAGCTGGCAGCCGGTATCAAGCGGAGTGCCCCAGGGGTCTGTCTTTGGGTCAGTTTTGTTCAACATCTTCATTAATGATCTGGATGATGGGATACATTGCACCCTCAGCAAGTTCGCAGATGACACTAAGCTGGGGGGAGAGGTAGATAAGCTGGAGGGTAGGGATAGGGTCCAGAGTGACCTAGCCAAATTGGAGGATTGGGCCAAAAGAAATCTGATGAAGCTCAACAAGGACAAGTGCAGAGTCCTGCACTTAGGACGGAAGAATCCCATGCACTGCTACAAGCTGGGGACTGACTGGCTAAGCGGCAGTTCTGCAGAAAAGGACCTGAGGATTACAGTGGACGAGAAGCTGGATATGAGTCAGCAGTGTGCCCTTGTTGCCAAGAAGGCTAACGGCATATTGGGCTGCATTAGTAGGAGCATTGCCAGCAGATCAAGGGAAGTGATTATTCCCCTCTATTCGGCACTGGTGAGGCCACATCTGGAGTACTGTGTCCAGTTTTGGGCCCCCCACTATAGAAAGGATGTGGACAAATTGGAGAGAGTCTAGTAGAGGGCAACAAAAATGATTAGGGGGCTGGGGCACATGACTTATGAGGAGAGGCTGAGGGAACTGGAGTTATTTAGTTTGCAGAAGAAAAGAGTGAGGGGGGATTTGATAGCAGCCTTCAACTACCTGAAGGGGAGTTCCAAAGAGGATGGAGCTTGGCTGTTCTCAGTGGTAGCAGATGACAGAACAAGGACTAATGGTCTCAAGTTGCAGTGGGGGAGGTCTAGGTTGGATATTAGGAAAAACTGTTTAGGAGGGTGGTGAAGCACTGGAATGGGTTACCTTGGGAGGTGGTGGAATCTCCATCCTTAGAGGTTTTTAAGGCCCAGCTTGACAAAGCCCTAGCTGGGATGATTTCGTTGGGGTTGGTCCTACTTTGAGCAGGGGGTTGGACTAGATGACCTCCTGAGGTCCCTTCCAACCCTGATACTCTAGGATTCTATGATTCTAAAGTGCAAAGCAGAGCCCTCGCTTGCCCCTCCTTCAGAAAATAACAGGGCCAGATCTGCACCTGGGGTAGTCTACGGAGGTCAATGGAGCTTTGCTGATTTACACCAAGAGGTCAAAGCCCTTTACAAACATTAATGAACGAATCCCATGGGAACCAGGCCAGCAGCAGCATCCCCATTTCACAGACTGGAGAAACTGAGGCATGGAACAGGGCAGTAACTTGCCCACAGTCACATGTGGAGTCAGTTGCAGAACAGGGACTTGAGCCCAGATGCCCTCAGCATTAGCCATAAGGTGAGACTCTGCTTTCCCCCACCCCCTTCCCCATTTGGATCACCCAGGCTGAACCAGCTCCACCCTGTCGGTACCGCCCTTCGCAGCTCTCCCCACCCCCACTCCAGTGCAGCCCAGCTCAGCCCAATCCCACCTGCCCCAACGAGGCCTGTGCCCCCTCTTGTGATCACTGGGCCTCTCCAGTGACCTTAGCTGTGAGCCCCACTGTGGGACAGGAGCAGAAGTTCAAGCGGTGTCACAACAACCGATCACAACAAACGGCGGTGGGGAAAAGGGGCACACGTGTCACACAGACTGAGTTAGTCCAGCAGAAAGGCTCCTGCTACAACCCAAGAGCCATGTTAGGAACCTGCCTGGTACATGAGAGAAGTGTGGGACTGGAAATCAATCGACCAAAATTGGTGTGTCGGAAACTAGGCCTGACTGGTGAAGGAAATACTGAGGGGCTGAGCTATTCTGCCCATCACCCCTTTGGGGGCTCTCAAAAGGAACCTTTGGGGGAAACTGGCTCCGGCCATGCTGGTGGACTGCAAGACGAGAGGCGGGGAAGGCGCGAGCTTCACCGTCACCGTGGCCACCCCCACCGTCTGCAGGCACCTCTTCAGCTGACCCCTGAGAGATGTCCTGAGCAGACCAGAGCAGGGGACCCAGACGACACCAGCACCTCTCCACCGGCTCTGGCTAAATTCCAACCCCGACCTGAGATGTGAGACTTTGTCCTCTCCTGCCCCCGTGCGGTCTTTTCCTCCCCCGCTTATTTCTTCTCCTAAACAGCCTGATGCTGGTACGAGTTTCCAGGTCTCAGACAGTGTGCTGGGCCTGGGGTTTTCCAGCACTGTCATTGCAAGTGAGAGCCAACTCCAGAGACAGAAGCTGCGTTTCCTCTCCTGGCTATTCTGTTCTCCCCTCATGTGTGTGTGGGGCTGGGTTTGTCTGCTAGGAATCAGGATCAGACTTTAACAACCACAGCAAGGACAGCTCCAGCCCAGCCCAGCTAACTTCTGCTCTTTGCCCCAAGGACAGTTAATACCAACTCTGATACCATCTATGGCTATGTCTACACTGCACTTTTGTCGGCAAAACTTTTGTCAGTCAGGGGTGTGAAAAAAACACACCCCAACCGACAGGGCCGGCTCTAGGCACCAGCAAAACAAGCTGGTGCTTGGGGCGGCACATTTTTAGGGGCGGCATGGCCGGCGCCAGAATGCCGCCCCTAAAAATGTGCCCCGGCCACCCTAGCTCACCTCCGCTGCTGCTGCCGCTCGCGCGCCACGGGCACGCGAAACAGCTGATTCGCGCGCCGCTACTCGCCCTCCCTCCCAGGCTCTCAAACCTGGGAGGGAGGGAGGGAGGGAGGGGGAGATCCCGAGCGGCCGCGGCGCGCGAAACAGCTGGGAGGGAGGGGGAGATCCCGAGCGGCTGCGGCGCGCGAAACAGCCGTTTCGCGCGCCGCTGCTCCCCTTCCCTTCCAGGCTCTCCTGGAGGGGGAGGCAGGGCTGGGGATTTGGGGAAGGGGCGGAGTTGAGGCGGGGCCGGGGGTGGGGTAATTAGAAAACGGGGGTGGGGGGCGGCCAAAATTGTTTTTGCTTTGGGCGGCAAAAATCCTAGAGCCGGCCCTGCCGACTGACAAAAAGTTTTACCAACGAAAAGCGCCGGTGTGGAGATGCTCTCCCGCTGACAAAGCTGCCACCCCTTGTTGGGGTGGTTGTATCTGGTTGGCAGGAGAGCTCGCTCCTGCTGACAAAGAGCGGCTACCCTCCGTGCCTTACAGTGGCAGCACTTTAGAGGCACAGCTGTGCCGCTGTAAGGTGCGCAGTGCAGACACAGCCTTTGCTGTCAGACAAGGGGGGTTCCCTTCTAACGACTCCAGCTGACGGGAGAGAGCATAGCAGAGGGTGTTCCAAGGCAAGGCTGACTTTCCATTGCAAAGGCTTTCCCTGCTTTCCCTTCTGTCCTGTCTCTTCACTAAAGGGCTGGAGGGGCTTTGCCATGGACTGAGCTGGTGAGTCGCTGTGCACCACCCTGACCCTTGTGTAACACCGTTGGACACTGACAGGGTCACAGTAACACCTTTGATTCTTCAGGCCCATTTATATCATCCCTGCCTCCAGCCTCTCCTCACTCCTCTCGTCCTTGGCAGCAGGCCATTGCTCCAGAGACAGTGAGTAATTCCCTTCCCGCGCTCACATTGTTACCTGGCAGGTATTTATAGCCGCTGCTCGGACCCCTTTCCCCACTCCCGGTCCCTTTTCTGGGCTGTGCACATTTAGCTCCCAGAGCCCCCACTACATGCGGCGCTCACACAGCTCAGGGCAGGGACAGGAACATCCAGCGTCTTATTCTCAAGCCCGACTGAGCTCCCCTCCACCCCCCTGGGGACCTGGATGCACGTGAAATGAGCGAACCCCCCCAGCCCCGTCCTCCCACCACACACAAACACCTTTGTGCCCCACGGCCTGGACGCCCCGAGTTATTGCTTAACACTGAGCCCTGGCAATGGACTTGTAAGGGGCACGGCCAGGAGCTCTCCAGCCTCATGCCGCATCGCAAGGCAGCACGTGGCACATGCCCGCCAGCAGCACCGGGCAGTCGGGGTCCTCTCAGACGCGTGCCCCTTTTAGTGGAACGGGACTCACACAGGCAGCGCCAGCGAGTGGTCAGAGCAGGGGGGCCATGAGCTAAGGGGCAGGGGAGCCAGTTCCAGGTCAGAGAGGGGAGTGTGCGCTGCTGGAGGAGAGCAGAAGCAGCTGTTGATATAATGAGCTGGCAGCTTTCCTGCATGTGCCCCTCTGCTCTGACATCGAATCAGCCTGGGTCCTGCTGGGAAACACAGGGTGGAGGCTTTGGCAGGTTCCAAGGTCCTGGCAGGATCGTCCCAGCTCCCGACACCCTCGTTCCACGCGTCACCTCTAGGCTGCTCGAGAAGCTCTCAACCTCCCCTGCTTACGAGAAGCCGATCTCATTAAGGAGCCCGATGTAACCGCACCCCATACAACCCTGCTGCCTCAGGGGCCCGATCCTGCCTCCAGGAGCTCAGGATGCTCAGCTCCCCGGCAAGTTAGGCTGTTGGTGCTGTTGGCTGCTGATGCCTGAAATGCAGAGTTAGGCTCCAGGGTCGCAGGAGAATTTTATTTCTGTTGGAGAAATGAATCCCCCAAAGAGACTCCGGTGACAAACGGCTGCCGAGCGAGGGAATCCAACCAATCCAAGGAGGCGTGTGGGACATTTACTGTGGAGTTAGACGGGGAGGGGGCGTTAAGTAGAGAAGCCTGAAAGGCAAATAAATCCAAGGAGCTGGGAAAGCCTCTGGAATCAGCCAGGCTGGGGCTGGGGCTGGGGCTGGGGCTGGGGCGGGTATTAACAAGCCATCTGCTGCTCTTCTAGGGACCAGAAATTAACAGAAGGAGAATCCCAGAAACCGGTTGGGTTTGAGACACGGGTGAATTTAATGCTGGTGCTGGGTGCCAGACTGACAGCCCTGGCGTGGACACAGGTTGGCACAGCTTCCTCCCGCCCTGCCCCTGCTGCCTGTATGTCCCCCCTGCCCTGGAAGGGACAAGCGGGGAGACGGTTTCCCAGCTTAGCCGGGAAGGCTAATTAGTGTCTGGTCATTTTTCTGCTGGGGACACCTGCCATGAGTCAATGGTCTGAGACCCAGCAAACTCTTTACGTGCAGGGGCCACCAAACAGCCAAGGGATGGCAACGACTTGCAGTCACTCCCGATCTGAGCTGGGTGTAAATGAGAACCTGACAATCGGCTGAGCCAGCCATTCCCGCCCTAGGCCTTTGGCCCCATGAGCTGCCATGCGGTGCCGTCCTGCACTGGGTGTCCTGCAGGCGCCACCTCCTGCAGCAGCCACACTGGGGGCTCCACATGCAAGTGCTGTGAGACGGAGGCAGGGACTCTTCCACGCAGAGGTGGGGGGTGTCAGAGGCATCAGCTTGCCTGGCTCCTAGGGGAGGACACAGGTTAGGTGTTGAGGTGCTAGGCCCCTGATAGGTAGGTCAGAGTGAGGGAGTGAAGCCAGGTGGTGCAGGGAGGCAGTTCCAGACAACAGCAGATGCAGAGGAGAAGGCTCGCACAGTAGGGACACTGTCCTGAAGGATGCAGAGGAAGCTATGCCAGGCAAAGGGAGCAGCAGCCTGCTCCCCGGAGAGTCCTCCCCAGGCTTGACACCGTGCTTGGGACTTTGGCTGGGTGGATGGCCACGCAGCGCAGAACCGATTCATAACAAGTTCTCGGTCTGAGTCTCAGAGCTTTGCTGTGCGGCGCTATAACCGTGCTCGGGGACAGAACAGGTGCTCAAAACAAGGAGGCCAATTATGTTCTGCAGCCTCTCAGGAACCTGCCGTCCCCAGACAGCCGCCTCCTGAAACTGTCAGCACAAAATCACAGCCTAGGAGACAAAGGGAAAGCAATCTCCGCTGAGCTGTTGGGCCAGCTGCTCTGCAGTCAGAGCCTCTGAACTCGCCCAGCACCTGGAGCATGTTCCCCAAGTGAGCTGGGCATCAAAGACCTGCCAACACCTGCTGGAGATGCAGGCAGAGCTCGCGATCCAGCTTGTACAGGGCACATCCACGGCCTTGTCTGCTCCCTTTGATTAGCCAAGTCTGGATGGAAACAGGCTCTGCATGTCCTAGCAGCTCATCAGAAGAGCAGCGCCGTTCATGGAGGGGCTGGCTCCGGGAGTGCTGGCCCCGCACATAGTGAGGGGCAGGAGCGCGGAGAGATTCCACCCTTCTGGGATGTCAGACCTAGCCTGGAAAATATCATGAGTGTTTCTGCAGCTACCATGGGACTGCTCAGGCTACTGCAGTGCATCAGGGTGTGTCCCCATGTCCCGGGTGAAACGTGGCAGGCAGGGCAAGGCTAGCCACATGGGGAGGTGGCCCTATCACCTAAGATAGATAGATAGATAGATAGATAATGACCATAACTGGTCTTAGAGCTGGCGTCCCAGCAAGTGACTGGGGAAGGTTCCCCTTCCCTCAAGCTGGCTGTCTCCAGCCCCAACCAGGCTCTAGGGAACTGGTCATGTTACCAAGACTCTTCCCAGCCTGCAGAGCCAGGAAGCTAGTTTAATGTGAGTTCACCTCGCCCACCTTTCTGAATACATTCCCAGCTGCAGGGCCGGCAGGTGGCTCACAGTGATGCTCCCATCTCTGTGCCCTCCAGGACCCCAGCCCTTGGCTTCCTGTCGAATCAGTTTTGGTCGCTTCGTAAAACGTCTTTTGGGGAGCGAGCGCTGGGTGAGTGTTACTGAAAAACCCAACAGCAGCCAGAGTCTGCAAACCCTCCACACACCATGGCTGGGCTGGCTCCCTGCCCACCTCCCTGCGCACTCACCACGCCAGGCCAGGCTATGTGCTCTACAGGACCCTGCCCATCCGGATGTCCTGGCTGTGCACAGCACCATCCAGTGGCTGGGGTCAGGAGAAGCAGGGGCTGGCATGGGGGGCAGTGCTGGCAGGCAGGGGAGGGGGATGCTGGCTGCCCTGCTGGGCTTGTGCTGCAATGGCCTGGCAGGTCTGGAAGCCGGCCAGGAGACCCACGGCAGGTAGGTCTCTCACCCCAGTGAATGGTTACAGCCCTGCCCCAGCACGCGCAGCTCGGTCCCGCCCGCTCCCCCAGGCAGGCACACTTGTGTGCGCTCTCACTGGGGCAAGCATGCCAGGGCAGGGCTGATGGTGGAGCAGTCCCCGGAGCAGGCCCCTGCCGCAGAGATCTGTTGGGGGGCAGGGGTGGGAAAAGGAGGAAGGATGGTTCCTTCAATTCCTGGCTTCCCGTGTGACCCTGACCACATCTCTGAGCCTCAGTTTCCCCATCTGTAGCACTGGCATTGATGGTTATTTCACCAGTGTTCGTGAGCTGCTGGGGAGCCCAGCAACGGATTGACAGGAACCTGCCCCTCTCCAAAAGAACTGCAAGCCCTGGCTCTTTTGGCCTTGACAATGGATTAATTCCTGCTGGCTGGGAATGCTGCACCCAGCAGGGGGTTTGCTCTGGCTCAGCAACATCTTAGCCGGCTCAAATGAAGCTTTGGGAGGTGTCCAAATGGGCTCCAAATAAATATGTATAATAATAACAGCCACTAATGGTATGTTCTGTGTCACACACCCATGCACGCACACACCCACCCACGCACACAAACACATATGCATGCATACACACACGCACATGCACGCACACACACACACACGAACACATATGCACGCACACACACACAGGTGCTCTCTTGCTCGCTCTCGCACACATGCAATAAACAGAATTTGGCATCCAGTCCATCAGTTGGGGCAGCAAAGCCCCTCCTGCCATGGGGAATTCTCAGCTGATCTAACGCAAGCTCCTGCTAGTTTGAGTGAAATGAACCCACCAGGAGCAATTCTGAAGGGTTGCAGGTAGCCTTAAAATAAGAGAAAAAAATTCCTTCCCCTCCCCCGTAACTCCAGCCCGGCACTGGCTGCGGGAGCTAAATGAGCTTACCTGCCATGCAGCCCCCTCTCTGCCTCACCCCGCTCCCCAGAACTGTTCTTATTAAGCACTGTGACAATCCTCTGGGTCTGATCTGCGGGTCCCTGGCGGGGCGCTGGGAGCAGCGGGGACACTGAGCCATCCAGGGCATTTCAAATGGGAAACGCTCCTCTCCAGGGAAACAGATCCCCCTTCACTGAATGGCAGCTGCACTGGGGGGCCCAGCTGTAAATGGGGGCAGGTCCATTGCAATCAGTGACCGATCCTTAGGAGCCAGACGGATTTAGTCCATCTCAGGACCTGGCCACTCACCAGTGGTGTTTCCACTGTCCCAGTCACTGCAGTATCTGAGCAGGTCACAATCTTTCCCCTCCCCCGGCCCGTGCCCCAGGACAGAGCTGTTATCCCCAGTGGAGACGTGGGGGTCTAGCACAGACAGACTAAGGGGGAGGTGGGATTCTCAGCTGGCCTACACGGACTCACGCCAGCTCTGCTTGAGCTGCAATCCCAGCTGAGCCAGTACGCGGGCAGCTGGCCCGAGCCACCCTGCTATTTTCAGGGGGTGGCGTGAGCAGGTCAAACAGAGACGAACCCTGCGTGACTTGCCTAGGTCACACGCGAGTCCAGGGCTGAGAGGGAATTGGAGCCAGGTCCTGACCATTGGCCCCTCTTTCCCTGCACATCTAGGGCCAGGAGAGTGCTTCATGGTGTGACACAGCCCTATGCTTGGTCAATCAGGCCTGTGGAGGGGCAGGGAAACCCGGAGGGACATCCTGCAGCAGAGTGACAGCCAGTGCCAGACACACCCACCCTGCCCAGGGAGCAGCGGATGGCAGGCTTCTCGGGCCTCATGCGGGTGGCTGACATCCAGGGCTCTCCCTCTTCTGCTGTGATGGACAGGCGGGCACAGCTGGGGAGACCAGTCCCACCTCCCATTTCAAAGCAAGCCACATGCGCTTCCTGCCTCTGACACAGGTCAGCAAAGCCCTGCTCCACCTGGGACTGACACCCCAGCACTGTCAGCTCCACATGCCGGCCTGGCACCGGGCATTTGCCAGCTCCACTGATGCTGTGCAGGGGCGCGAAAGGCCCCAGGAAGAATGACTCTGCATGCCTGACTTGGTTTATTAGCCCTGGGGTGGTCCGCGGCGGGGGAGTTGGGCATTTCCTATCAGACAAAGAAGGTCTGAAAAGTGTTTTCTTAAAAGATTTGCCTGCTTGTTTGTTACATTGGAAATTCAGGTCTCATCCGCCCTACCCAGCTTTGCCTGGCGCTCTCTTGGGATGGCTGGAAAGCTAGCAGGATTATGACTTTGCAGGTACCAAGGAAATGAAACTTCGGCCACTGAGGGGAGAAGGGACAGTTGGTCAGGCTGGTCAATGGGGGTTAATGGGTATTTAACTCAAATGCCTGAGAAACTCTTGGGAGAAAAGTGATCTTTGTTAATGTCTTGGCACCATCGCTCCATCAGTTTCAGGTACCCAATCCACAGCTCTGGGTCCCCTGAGGAGATATCCAGCAAAAGCTGGGAAAGCCAGGCTTGACATTCCCAAGATTTCAAAGGGAGAAAAACAAACGCCTCAAATCACCCCCCTCGAGGTCTCCTTTCTCCATCAGCAAGGAGCAGTGAACAGCATACATCAGATCGGCTTTCAACACCGGAGTCCTTTTCAGTGGCTGAAGATGCCCAGAAATCCAGCAGAGGTTGCCATGGTGATCCTTGGGGAATTGCATTATCCCCTAGCGACTGATCACTGGCCCCTAGCGCCATCGTGCCTCCCAACCCCTGTTCTCTAGTCCAGGGGTAGGCAACCTATGGCCGAAGGCGGCACGCGAGCTGATTTTCAGTGGCACTCACACTGCCCGGGTCCTGGCCACAGGTCCGGGGGGCTTTGCATTTTAATGTAATTTTAAATGAAGCTTCTTAAACATTTTAAAAACCTCATTTACTTTACATACAACAATAGTTTAGTTATATATTATAGACTAGAGAAAGAGACCTTCTAAAAACATTAAAATGTATTACTGGCACGCGGAACCTTAAATTAAAGTGAATAAATGAAGACTCGGCACACCACTTCTGAAAGGTTGCCGATCCCTGCTCTAGTGTAAGAATTCGCACACCCCTCGTGCAGGGCACTGTCCCCCGTGCACAGCTGGGAGCACAGCGCAGCCGGGCTAGTGACTTATCCAGGGAGTTTTGGGAGGAGCCGGCACTAGGACTCAGGGCTCGTGAACCCCTGGCCCATCCTTCCCCCCCGGAGCACCTGATACTGACTCATTCCCAAGGTGCCTTGCTGGCCCTGGCGGCGCTGGGCCGAGGCGGCCAGTGTGGTTCTGGCCGCTGGGCGTGTGAGGCAAAGGCAGGTGGAGGCCAGCAGTCGGGGAGAGAAGGGGCAGGTGGACGAGCACAGTAGAGTCCGAGTTGCTCTGGATTTACAGCAGGGGACACAGGCCAGCCCTCAGTCTCTCGGTCCTATTTACACCCTCAGCCTCGCGCTGCCCAAGCTAGCAAAGCCTCACCTGCCCGCCAGAGGCCGAGCACAGGAGGAAAACACCTGCTGGCTCTGGATTGATCATATCAAGACCTCAGGGAATGAGAGGCAAGGGGGGAACCAGGGGAGAATCACCAGGATGATGTTGTATGATCCCGATGTCTCCAGCAGCCCACAGTGGCTGTGAATCTGTTCCTGACTCTACATGGTACAGACAAACACAGCGCCTCGTCCCCGCCCTCAGCCACCGGGTGTAACCCAGGAGTAACCCACTGGCCCGATTCCCCTCGCACTCACCCCCGTGTAAACCAGGAGTAACCCCACTGGCCCGATTCCCCTCACACTCACCCCTGTGTAAACCAGGAGTAGCCCACTGGGCCGATGTCCCTCGCACTCACCCCATGTACCCAGAAGTAACCCACTGGCCTGATTCCCCTTGCACTCACCCCTGTGTAAACCAGGAGTAACCCCACTGACCCGATTCCCGTCGCACTCACCCCCCGTAAACCAGGAGTGACCCACTGGCCTGATTCCCCTCGCACTCACCCCCGTGTAAACCAGGAGTAACTCCACTGGGCTGATTCCCCTTGCACTCATCCCAGTGGAAATCAGGAGTAACCCACTGGGCCTGGTCCCCACATTGCTCTCCCCCATGTAAATCAGGAGTGACTCCACTGGGCCGCCTTCCTTGTTAACCCCTGGAGCTCAAACCCCTCACTGAGCAGCACGGGGCACCGTGAAGGGCCAAGCCGCCTGCCCCTGCCCTGCTGGCCCCACACGCACGTGCCCTTTGCCCTGAGCACTCCCAGCACTCACATCAGCGGCTTCTCCAGGCGGCTTCCTGCCGAGCCGACGATCTCCCCCAATGTGCAGAACGCCTGGCCCAGGAAATCCTGGCAGGGCAAAGGACCATGATGAGCAACAAGAATCCGGATTCTCCGCCCAGACCCCTCAACACATCAGCCCTGCTGGTGGCCTTCATTGGAGCAGGGCAAACCATTCGGTTTTCATGAGAACGGGTCCTCACGGGGCAATGGCACCTTTGCACCAAAGGGGGGTGTTCCGGGGAGAATTCCAGCCTGGGACAGATGGGGAAATGTTTGTGCATTCTGCGCCTGGGAAACTGGCTCTTTGTATGGCGAAATTTTGCAATGCAAATAGTGATTTATCTGCAGAGGGAGGGGGGGAATCACCTTGGGTTTCCAGGGAGACAGCAGGAAGTGCGAGGAGGGAACACAGGAAGTCCCACCCCCCAGGATGGTCACAGCACCTCCTGCCCCACCACTAGGGAGCCTGTGTCACAAAGCTCTGCGACTGGGATTTCCCATTAATGCTACTAGTAATGGGCCATTTGAATCCTACTGGCAGCCTGGGGTCTCAGTGTAAACGTACAGATGAGATAGGCCCAAATGCAGTTCCACGGACTTCCGGCTCCCCCGCTGGCCTCTGCTAACATGACGGGCTGCAGCCACACCCTGGGCATGTCTGAGGGCCCTGTGCCCGGGCAATGACACGGGCACACAGAACAATCCTTGCCGCAGGTGGGAAGAGCTCTGGGAAGCTGGCGATGCAGCCTAGCATGGACACCTCATCTGCCCCCCACGGAGAGCCATCTCTACCCTCAGGCTCTAGGCACCTGCTCAGCCAAATCCTGGTGCCCACGCCCCAGGGAGCATGGGCTGGGGAGCCATAGGGTGTGTCTCTCTGGGCCCAGCTTCTCTAGGGTTACCATCCGTCCATATTTCCCTGGACATGTCCGGCTTTTGTGTCTCTAAATAGCCGTCCGGGAGGAATTGGTAACAAGGTTAAAATGTCCGGGGGGGGTTTCTCCCTCGCCTCCCTCCCTCCCTTCCATGCAGAGTGCGGCTGCTGATTGGGCGGCTTGGCCGATTGAGCTGCTCCCATTGGCCTCCAGCAGCCAGAGCCCTCCCCTGCTCCCCCCTCCCTCTGTCTGCCGCCCTGTGTAACACACAAACCGACCCACCGGGCAGCGTGTTTTGCAAACACGTGGAGCCAGAATGGTAAGGGGAGTCTGGGGGGGGCAGTCAGGGAGTGGGGGAGTGTTGGATGGGTCCCCGGCCTCCACCTGCTACCCCCCCTCCGCGCGTCCGTCCCCCCCGTGACCCCTCCCTTCCCTGCCTCTCCCTTGCCTGCTTGTACTGCCAGAGCCAGCAGCAACTGCTGTTTGCTGCCCCCGGATCCTAGCGTCCCCCATCCACTAATGGGAAGACAGGCTGCCCTTACCCTGCCCTTCCACCCTAGCCCCGAGCTTCTCCAACGCCCCAAACCCCTCAGCCCCAGCCCCAGCCCTCATCCCCCTGCACCCTAATCCTCTGCCCCAGCCCTGAGCCCCCTCCTGCATCATGAACCCCTCATCCTCATCCTCAGCCCCAACCCTCATCCCCCCGCACCCTAATCCTCTGCCCCAGCCCTGAGCCCCCTCCTGCATCATGAACCTCTCATCCTCAGACCCACAGCCCTCACCCCTGCATCCCCTCCTATCCCCAAACTCCCTCCCAAACCCCCTCCCCCTTCCCACACACCCCCTCCTGCCCTCAACTCCCTCCCAAAGCCTGCACCCCC
>NW_020696551.1:455750-466927 GCF_002925995.2 Terrapene triunguis | reverse complement strand
GCCTGCACCCCTCACCCCCTCCTGCACACCCACCCCCTACCCCAGCCCGGAGCCTGCACCCAGCACCCAAACTCTATCCCAGAACCTGCACCCTGCACCCCTCCTGCACCCTAATCCCCAGCCCAGGACCTGCACCCCAGACCTCCTCCCCCCATCCAACCCCCCTCCCAGAGCCTTAGGCAGGTGCGGGGGGTGGGTTCTGGGCACCACCAAAATTTCTACAACCCTGCCACCCATGCGAGTGGATAAGGGTCAGGGCAGTCAGGGGACAGGTAGGGTCCTAGGGGCGGCAGTTAGGGTGCGGGGTTCTCAGCAGGGGGCAGTCAGGGGACAAGAAGCAGGGGGGGTTGGGGTTCTGAGGGCGGCAGTCAGGGGGTGGGAAGTGGGAGGGAGTGGATGGGGGCGGGGCGGGGCTTCCCCCCCAGTGTCCTCTTTTTTGATTGTGGAAATATGGTAACCCTAAGCTTCTCGCCCTGGGCAGCCCGGGTCCCTGGTGGGGCACTAGGCTGGACGGGGGCAGGGCGGGAGGGATGAGACCAGCTCTCTGGGCGGGGGGGGGGGGGGGGGCAAGGAACATGCTCTTACTCACATGCTTCGAGAGGTCAGGGCTTTTGGAATCCACGTCGTACCTGCAGGGGGGGAGGAAAAACCACATGACACATGGCCATAGCCCCCCCTCCGGCCGGGCCTGGCACTCCCCATCACCACCAGGCAGCTCCTGGGGCAGCGCACGGCCTCCTGCTTGGGGGCAGGGCCTTGAACCGGGGTCTCCCACGTCCCACGGGAGCACCCAGGCCCCTAGCAGTGGACTAGGCTGGGGAGTCGCTTTCCAGCGTCCAGGGCTGGGAGATCTGACCGTTCCCCCCCATGCACCAGGCCAGCGCACCACTGAGCTGTCACACAGGCCGTCACAACAGGCTCTCACTGAATGTGGATGGGATTTGAGCACCTGAGCAAAGCCCCAGCCAGGGTCTCTCGCTGTGCCCATGTGGGGTTGTTATTGTAGGGTCTTCCCTGAGCTGCAGCGTTTGCCATTTTCCCCTCAGAGCCTCCCATCCCCCCTGCTCTGCAGGGCCAGCCCCGGCACTCACAGGTCGAAGCGCAGGCTTTGTTTCTCTTCAAAGAAGTAGTCGAGGATGAACTTGCGCACGAAGTCAGGGTTCAGGGTGTTGTCGATGACCTCGGTCCTGCCAAACTGCAGGGCGAGAGAGATGCTAGTTAGCCGGGGTGGCGTCCTCGGGGCCCAGGAGCACTCAGGGAGCAGAGTCAGGGACCCCAGTTTTGGGCTTCAATGGGCACAGTTAGACTAAGCATAAGATTGAGAGCTGGCAGCTGCCCACCCCTCTGACCTTTCCCGGCCAGGAGAGGGGAGAACCCAGCGCGCCGGGAGACAGGGAGGGAGGAACAGAGACTGGGGGAAGAGAGACTCATCGAGGGGGCAGACACCTCTTGGTGTCTCCAGCTGCTAATTTCTGGCTCACGCCACAATGGTGCTGGCGCCGGCAGCTGGCCTGGCACAGAGCCCACATGGGGAGAGTTCAGGAGCCTCTGTGATTAAGCCCCAAGGCACATCAATTAAGCAGCTGTTAATTATACGTCATGTGTCCCCCGGAGCATAGAATAGCTGGGTGGACTCGCACACCTCTCCCGACAGCTGCAAATTCATGGCTTCTCGGGGCGAGACAAAGCCCAGAATAGGCATGGGGGCCGTGTGCGCATGCAGCTAGTACTAAGGGGGGTCCTGGCTGCGGGATCAGGGTCTGCACCGGGAGCCATTCCAGAGAGAATCCAGAGCCAGCAGCAGCATCAATGAAAGGGAAAATGACACCAGGGGCATGATCCTGGAACTGGCGAGAGATGCTGATGCCCCTCACTCCCGACCCGCAGCCCCCTGCTATACCAGCCCTAGGCTCCCCACACACACAGCTCTGCTGGTGCCCCTCACTCCTGACCTGCAGCCCCTGCTATCCCAGACCTGGGCTCCCCCCGCCCCCCAGCAGGGGTAAGAATTCAAGAGCTTCACATTCATGTCACGTGTGATCTAAACCGGAGTTCAGCTCTGCTCTCCAGTGGGGAGATGCCAGCAGCACATTGGCCCTACTCGGAAAAGAGGGGGAGGAACTCGGGGTTTTCTCAGGTACCCTGGGCATCGGGGCCCACCTGTGCATGTAGCAGCGTCCCGAGTGCACGCTGGGGACACAGTGCTTGTGTGTTCTGGGGGCACATGGAGACGTCAGGGATGCAGACTCTGCCCTTAGCAGCAGCATTGCACTTAGCGGCTGAGACTGAGACCAGGGTCCCATTGTGCTCGGGGCTGTACATACGCACACCAGAGAGCGTCCCTGCCCTGCAGAGCTGGCAGCACAAACTGACAAGACAGCAGGAGGGTGGGAAGGGAAGCAGAGACCCAGAGAGGGGAAATGACTTGACCAAGGTCCCGTAGCAGGTCATTAGCAGAGCCAGGAATGGATCCCACGGTGAATTCCTGGCCCTGATGAAGTCAATGGCAAACCTCTCCTTGATCCAGCAGAGCCAGGATTTCACCCCAAGGCTCTGGGCACCGAACCCAGCACTCTCTCACCCAGCCCCTGCTGTCTCCTGTTGGGGCAGTGGGGCTTCCCCCCTGGCCCAGCAGCCACATGAGTTGAGTGGCCAGAGCTGGCCCCTGGGCTTTCCTGTTTGATGCTGCCTATGGCAGGGACATCCAAGCCTGCTCGAGTGTTTCCTGGCACCCCTGGGGCTGCGGCAGGCACCAGTAAAGGTTAATGGGATTCCCACCCCGCCTGGTGCTCACACAGAGACTGTTTGCTGAGCCCACTCTTTAATATCCTGAAAGCTCTTGGCTAACAATGCAGTAACCCGCCCTGCCCCGCTCCCAGCCGGTACATTGGTCCCCAGCCTCTGGCGGCGGCGCTGAGACCTTTGAGGCATTTGAACAGGGTGAAGGCTGCTCCAGCGAATCCCTGATGTGCAAACAAGACGATTCCATCTGCAAATCCTGGAGCGGGGGCAGGGGGGGGTGTGTCAAATGACAATGCGAATATCCCAATTCCTGAGCACAATACACATGCTGGGCTAGATCCGGAGCTGGTGTAAACTGGCAAAGCTCCATCACATTCCATAGCGCTGTGTCCATTTACACCCGTCAGGGGCCTGGGCTATAGATCAGAACCCTCACAGCCCCCTCCCCTGCGGGCACAGGCAGCTGCAGTATCACTAACCCAGCCTTACTGATGGAGAAACTGAGGCACAGAAAGGGAAAGTGATTTGTCCAGGGTCACCCAGTGAGTTGGGGGAGAGTGGGGAAAGGACCTGGGGTGCTGAGATCTGGCAGTGATGGGTTGAATAGAAATACCATAGATGGATGGATGGATGGATGGATATTAAAAACACCTGTGAGTATGTAAATGAATTGTGTAAATCTAGCTTCCCCTGTTTCCAAGGCTTCCCTGCTTTCTGCATTTCTCCCCAAGGGACTGATCAGTTTCATGCTTTTTCTTTAGTCAGTTTCACTTGCGGGTTCTCCTCCCTGGTGCAGGAACACTGGGCCAGACCCTCCCCGAGTGTAAATCCCCCTGCCCCTGTCCCAGAAAATGCAGCAATGTCAATTTACCCCAGCTGAGGATCGGGTCAGCCTCACTGGCAGGGGTGAGCGGGGGTCAGCTCCCCGCCAGTCCCTGCATTGACCAAGAACCATCACGGCTCCATGACAGCTGCCTGGGGATAGGTGAGGTCAGAGGATAGGAAATAACTGGTACCACTGGGGATAACTGATAGTTGTATGATGGTGACCCCTGACAATTACCCTCCCAGTGGGCCAGTGATGCTGGTAGCCTCCGATGGGGAATATGAGGCAGAGAAATGAGTGACCCATTCAAGAGTCACGACTGCTAAGGCAACAAGGGGTCATTCTGCCCACTTAGTCTGACCGCATCCAGGGATTCCTGAAGCCAGCCCATAGCTGACAGTTGAGCTAGCGCGTATCCAGTCAGTGCTGGGGCCACGGTTAGCTCTCACCTCAGACCCATGGCCTCTGCCTGTGCACCTGCCACTGCTCTCACTGGCTGGCCAGGGACCTGAGCCAAACCCCAGGGAAGTCAGTGGAAAGTCTCCCCAGTCCAGATCCTCAAAGGCTCCTATGTTCCACTGAAGTCAATGGGAGTTACGGGCCCAAGTGCTTTTGAGGAGCTGGCCCTGCTGGCTCCACTGGGTGCTAGGGACCAAGCCAGGGATCGTTCCAAGGAGAGGGACCAGTGGACTCGCTGTTAAATGAAGAACAGTTTCAACACCTCATTGACTGTCCCAGCACCTTCTCCGCTCAGCTGGCACAATCTGCTGCTGATGGGGCCTTAACAAGCCAGCCAATTGTCTCAGACAAGGCTCCGAAATTACCTTTCCTCCCACCGAAGTGTGTCACCTGCACGCAGCTGTCGCTTGACTCAGCTATTGAGGCCAGGTCTGCAGGGTTTGCGCTAACTGGGCCTCCGAGCCACCTGGGACGGCCGGAGCCGAATCCGGGCTCCAGGCGTGCGGTGGGAACGGAGAGGCAGATGCCGGGTGCCGCACCTAGGGAGGCCCAGCTGTTCCTGGAGCCTGGAGGAGGGGGTCAGCGTTCACTTTCCTAAGCTAAGGAGGGTTGGACCTGGCTGGAATGTGGATGGGAGACTTCCCAGGAAGACACAGAGCAATGCAGCCAAGCAGACCGAATACTCTAGCCTAGAGCAGGACTCAGTGGCTGAGGCTGGGCTGGCCTTTCCCACGCTGAGGGCCTCATGCCCTGATCGAACCTCCAACGGCCCCAGAATCTGTGAACGCGATGCGGGGCCACCTCGGCCTGGTAAAGGGAAGCGCACACCTGGATCTAGGGCAGGGTGAAATTTTAGCTTCTGCCAAGGAGCCCCTAGGGGTGGCACTACTCAGGGGTGGGGGAACCAGCTGGCCAGCGTCTGATTTTCAGAGGTGCTGAGAACCTGCAACTTCCAGTGGAATCTGGGGGCTCAACACAGCAGGAATTCTGGCCTCAAGGTGGTGCTGGGTGCCTTGGGAGTCGGTCAGGGGGCTCTTCCGCCCATGCCCATGGCCTCAGCATGGCGGGGCCCAGCCCAGGGACAGCTCTGCCTCTGCTGTGAGCACTGGCTAGGTGTCTAGGCGAACCAGCCCCTTTAGAGCCACCCGGGAGCCCTGGGAGGGGCCGTTTAGGCATACAGGGGCGTGGGCAGTGTCATGGGCAGAGGAGAGCCTTGGCTCTGGGCCAGCTCCACCCATCTGACCTCCTATGCCCCGACTGGAAAATGGGGGGTATTTTCTGTGAAAAATTCTTGAAAGAAATCAGGACATTTTCATTAAAAGCCACGTTCTGTCTGGCCCACGTGCGAGGCCACTTGCACACGCAAGCACTGCTCGGGCACACGCGAGTGCACACAGCCACTTGGCAAACCTCTCGCAGGAAAACCAAGTGTTCTGATCTTAAAAGCCCAGTCTCCAGTCAGCCCATCTTCCCAGCCTCCCCTGGCTGGGAGCCACACAGCTACTGCCCTCTCGCCCTGCCCGCGTCTTGCTAATGCGCTCGCCCCAGGTCCAGCTGAAGTGCTTTTAAGGTTCTGGCACTGATGCGGTGCGGCTTTGCCAGGCATCCCTCCGGTTGCTGCTGAGCCTTGGGACCCTGCCAGACCCACCCTGGCGAGCCGAGGGGGAGTGGGACCAAACGAGCAGACTCCTTCCAGCCCAAGCAGAAGGACTGTGGCACGAAGGGCCCAATCCTGCCCCGGCCATACAGCTGCAGCTTCCCCTGGAGCTGTACGCACGTCTCTGAGCCCTGCACTGCACTGTGCCCACCCAGTCCGTTCACCCCGCGGAGGCAGCGTTGTCCAGTGGTTATAGCACAGGGCTGCAGGTCAAGAGACTTGGCTCCGTTCCCAGCTTCTTCACTGACTGGCTGTGTGACCTTGAGTGAATCCCAGCCCCGGTTGGTGCCTCAGTTTCCCCATCTGCACTAGCCCATCCATGAGGTCAGCCCCCCACTGCTCCAGGAGAAACTGCTCTGAACAGGCAAAGCCCTGTGTAACTGCAATAGAAATACTAATGGCTCTTGCTCCAGGAGCAGAGATCCAGGGCACGGGGCGGGGGGGGGGAGGAAAATACCTTGGCGTCATTGCCAAGGGGCACACGTAGCCAGGCCAGCACTGCTCAAGGCAGATGGAGCCCACCCCAGTGCTGGGCTGCCAGGGATTGACCCTGGGGCCATGTGAGGTGCAGAACCCCCCACTCCCCCCTGAGCGCAGCAGCATTATCTTTGGAGCGTGGCTGCCAGCGCTGGTGTGACCTGTTTCTAATCACAGCAGCAGCCTTTCCATCACCTTCCACACCTGGGGCCACAGCTTCCTTCCCAGGCAAAGGGGGCGTCTCTCTTGAGGGCAAGTGCACAGTTCAGGCTGAAGCAGATGGGAGCGGGCTGTTCCCACTGCTCCAAGCACGTGTAGCAGACACCCAGCTGCGAGCCCCGCTGCCATTGTGCTGGGGGCAGAGACAAGCCCAGGAGAGCAAAGCCCCCAACAGAAACCCAGACACTCCTAGATTCCCAAGGCCAGAAGGCACCACTGTGATCGTCCAGTCTGAGCTCCTGCTTAGCACAGGCCAGCGCCCCGCCGCCAGCGACTCCTGCATTGAGCCCAGAACTTCTGCGTAAACCAGGGCAAATCCATTAGAAAGAGCCTATGGGAGCTATTCCAGAACAGGTTACTCCACACTAGCCATGCTGGTCGATTTCCCCATGTCGACATGGCCTCGGGAATCTTCTCCCTACGTAGGTGCTCAGAGGCCATGATCCAGTCTCTGCTCACACCGACCTCCTGGCCAAGTTGGGGGGGGGTCCCTTTTATAGGCATGTCCTATAGAACTGAACAGGAAGTGAAACCCTTTCTCCAGAGTTTAGGAGCCATCCTACAGATGCGAGTAGCCAATTCCATACCTGATGCTGAACTTTATAGGGTCTTTCCAAAACCCGAGAGCCGGATCACTTCTCTATAGGCGTATAAAATGACCTAGAGAACCGTACTGCCATAGGATTTTCCCCTAAGGACGATGGGCTATTTTAATGCGCTACTAGTGCTTCTAGTCTGTACTGAATGTTATTTGCTCTCTCGAGTGTAACTTACAACAGAGGCAAAAGCAGGAGGGTTTGATCACAGCTGAATTCCAGCAAGGCCCGATTCTGCGAGGTGCTGAGCTCAGTGGATGCTCAGCCCCTCAAGGGTCAGTAGCAGCTGTAATACCTATTTACTATTTGATGCCTCTTTTTCCCTTAGGGCCACAAGGTGGGCTCCATGGGCAGCTTTGCCTGGGCCTGATCCAAGTCCCACTGGAGCAACGGGGTGCCATCAGGAGCAGGATTGGGATGTTTGGGCGAGGAGCCTGAACCCGCTGCAGAGGGAGCATCCAGCTGCTGTGACGGATTATTCCGTACCCCTGTACAATTGTAACGCAAGGGCTAGCTCCCCCGCTGGTGCTGCTCCCCCCTTATTTGCATAAGTAATTGCTAGCCTGTTAATGACTCATTGGGGATGCTGCACACCATACAGCAGCACCAAGGAGCTGGATTGCACGGGAAACCTCAGCACGATCGCTTCAATACAGACAGATCCAAATGGGCTGTGTCTGATCCTGCAGGAGGCTGACCCTCCTCTGCATTCACTGAGAGCCCTCAGCACCTGGTTATTCCTCTCATGCCAACGTAACTGGTGTCAAGGGCCCAGGTCCTCAAAGGATCCCATTGGAAGTTAGGTGCCTTGGAGGATCTGGGCCGAGGTATCGCTTATTTCCTTTCCTGTGCAGGAAGAGCTGAACCATTTATACCAGTCTACCTGCATCCACACTAGGGGGCGCTGTGCTGCTGTGACTCTGGAAGTTCAGCTGACGTGGTCCCCATTTGGGATGGAGGTCTGCGCCCAGTCTGCAGGGTGAGACCCTGTACAACATCCCGCCCTTTGCATCGGTTAGTGGAGCACTTCGCAGCGGGTACCACGCAGGAATCCGTTACACCTCATCATTCCCCTAGGACCTGGGGGATTCACAGATCGTGTGACCAGCCCCTCTGATCTCCTGCATCACACAGGGGATTCCTGCATCCAGCTCAGAGCCTGCAGCTGAGCCAGAGCAGAGCTTTGAGAAAGAGACACCTGACCTCAATTTAAAAATCTCACATGGTGACCACCCCCGCCCCCCATTGATAAGTTGATCCAACCATTAATCACCCTCACCATCAAAATTGTGCTCCTTATTTCTAGTCAAACATGTCTAGCTTCTGCTTCCAGCCGTCGGATCTCATTACTCCTTGGCGGGCGAGCTGGTAATGTAATAATGCCAGCACAGTGCTGGTACGCTTGTCCTTCACAGGGGTAAACTGTAGCAAAGGGCCTTGACTCCAGTGCAAGGCAGAGACTGATCTAAGAGACGCCCGCCCCAGCTCCAGCCATGTGCTGTGAGCACTGATCACTACTCTCCGCGCCTGGCGGGGCGGAGCGCAGCGAGAGCCGATGGACTGGGAGAGGCGACCCACAGTCACGGCTGGTTTGGAAGAACATTAACGGCAGCGTTAGTTCTCAAACCAGCCTGAATGACACTGGAAAGAAAAATTAGATCTCTTCCCCCAGAAAAACAGCCTTTCTCCCAGACAGCTTTGTTAACCCTTCCTAGGCGCTTTGTTTATTATTCCTCGCACCTTCTACACAACTCCCCAGCCCTGGGCTCCAGGGGCAGGTTTGAAAAGGGATTTAGGTGCCTAACAAAGAGAGAGGTGCGCAGTGGGATCGTCAAAATGCCAGGTCACCGACAGAGCATCTGAGCCCGTCTGCAGGCAAAAGCAAGGAGCTGTTTGCTCGAGGTCTCTGCTCCCATCTCACGCAGGCAGTGGGCTGGGCACGGCCCATACAGACCCAGGCCAAAGAGAGAACTGGTGACCACCCAGTGGCCTTGGAGGACAAGAAGACAGGCTGGAAATCCAGAGGGGAACAGCCACCTCCGACCAGTGGAGCTGCACAGGGCGGAAACTGGAAAATGAAGTGTTTACTCCCCTGTTCAGTGTGAGGAAAATGCAGACAAGGGGCTTCCTTCCTCGGCCATCGACAGCCAGGCAGGGCAATGGAAGACACAGCACAGTTCTCCCAATGATCAGCGGCAACCTGCCACCCAAAGAGAGAGCACCAGGGATTTCCTGTCAGGAACCCACGGCCACCTAGCACTGCCACAGCACCCAGATTCCCTCTCCCCAAAGAGCACAGGCCCCTCCTACTTAGGCTAAAGGAGAATCTCCATTCATTTTTTTCAGTGTAGGGGTTATGACACCCAACCGAGAAGAGCTGATTCCACCCCTAGAGGGCAGTGTGATATACATACTCTCCAGTTCTTTACACTATTTAAGTTTTGCCAACACTTGTGTCCCTTGTCCTACCAATAACATGTATTGAATTGCATCAGAGAAATAAATATACATGTTGCTTCTACACGATGTCTTCTTCTAGAACTCAGTACAGCCAGGTAATGACTAATTTCATGATAGCGGCTTTTATTCTTTCACTGCATTCTCATTGCTGTTCTCGCTATCAGCCAAGGAGCCTTGGTATTTATCAGAAATATTTATACTCTCTTGATTGAAGATGCCAAACACAATATCCAATTAAGGCTCATTTTCGGGGAATTGGAAGCGCTTGCCAGCCAATTTGAACTTTATCAGCTGACTCATTCTCCAGAGAAGTCTGTTCTGTTTTTGGAATGACACAGAGCGCCCTCTAGTGGTTACCACTGACGTGAGCCAGCAGCTTACCTGAGACCAGGGGGTGGTGTTGACCAAGTGCCTGCTTTGCACAGCCAAGGTCATGAGTTCGAGCCCTGGTAAAGGGAAGCAGTGAGGTGTAGTGGTTAGGGCACAGCCCAAACAGACAGGAAATGCTGGGCATGTTCCTGACCTGCTGTGTAACCATAGCTCCTCGCTATGCTTCAGGCTGTACATGGGGGATAACGCCATTACCCACCAGCATGGGGCGCTCTAGGCCTGACTGACCACAGCAAGCACCACTGAGAACGTTACAAGTGTCACAACTCGAGTCACCAGTGCTGAGAGGTGCAGTGGGCAGGGCCTGGTCTAGTGACCCAGGAGTCCTGGATTCTATTCCTGGCACTCACTGATCTGCTACAGGACCTTAAGCAAGATGAAGAGGACGCATCACTGATACAGAACGAGCTGGATTGCTTGGTAAGTTGGGTGCAAGCAAACCATATGCGCTTTACTATGGTCAAATGTAAATGCATCCATCTAGGAACAAAGAATGTCGGCCATAATTACAGGATGGGGAACTCTGTCCTGGGAGGCAGAGACTCAAACAGATTTGGGGGTGGGTGGGGATCAACAATCAGCTGAACAGGAGCCCCCAATGTGACCCTGTAGCCAAAAAGGCTAATGCAATCCCGGGATCCATAAACAGGGGAATCTCGAGTAGGAGCAGAGAGTTGATTCTCCCTCTGTATTTGGCACTGGTTGGACCACTGCTGGGATCCTGTGTCCAGGTCTGGTGCCCACAATTCCAGAAGGATGTTGATAAATTGGGGAGGGGTCAGAGAAGAGTCATGAGAATGATTAAGAGATTAGAAAACCTGCCTGAGAGTGATCGATTCATGTAGCTCAATCTATTTAGCTTAACAAGGAGAAGCTTATGGGGTGACTTGATCACAGCCTGTAGGTACCTACAAGGGGAACAAATATTTGATAATGAGCTCTTCAGTCTAGCAGAGAAAGGTCTAACACGCGCCAATGGCTGGACATTGAAGCTAGACAATTCAGACAGGAAATAAGGGGTGATTTTTTCACAGGGAGGGTAATTAAGCCCTGGAACAATTTTCCAAGGGCCACGGTGGAGTCTGTGTCATGGACAATTTGTAAATCCAGCCGGACTGTATTTCTAAACACAGGGCTGGCTTTATGACCCGCGGGGCCCGATTCCAATACCTGGCGGCTGGTGAAGAGATGGATGGATGGGAAGGTATGTACAAGAAGAGATGATTGATGCATGGGAAGATGGATGGATGGATGGTGAAGAGATGGAGAGGTGGGAGGGTGCATACAGGGATGGATGGTGAAGAGATGGACAGGTGGGAGGGTGTGTACAGGAAGAGATGGATGGAGAAAT
>NW_020696551.1:428812-455740 GCF_002925995.2 Terrapene triunguis | reverse complement strand
GTGTGTACAGGAAGGGATGGATGGAAAAATGGATGAATGGACAGGTGGAATAGTGCGTACAGGAAGTGATGGATGCATGGATGGATGGATGGATGGATGGTGAAGGGATGGACAGGTGGGAGGTGTGCACAGGAAGGCTGCGGCAGGGTCCATCCGCTCTGTTCGGGAGGGGCTATGCCGAGGAGGGCCGTATAAGCACAAGCAGGAGACAGGCAGTGCACAAGGGATGCTGGCTCTCAGCTCACCCCCACGCTAAACCAGGCAGCAGGAAATAACAATGAAAAGAAGCCACAGGGTTGAGCCAGAGAAGCAAAGCCCCTGAATGCGCCTGGCAGACCTCCCCTCTAGTGCTCCCCACACCCGGCTGCCCCTTCCACGCGGCCCAGCCAGCGCTCGCCCCTGCCCTGCTTTTCTCTCTAGTTTGTGGGAAGCTCAGATCTCCCCAAGGCTCTGTAGTGCTGGGTGCACTGCTAATGTCACCCCGCCGACAGCATGTCCAATCCTCCCCCGCCACAGGGCCGCAGCTCTGATGCGGGGGGAGTCCATGCTGGCAGGGGATGGGGGGAGAAGCTACTGTCAGCTGAGGGCGGGGATGGGATGTGATTCTCCTGCTCATGAAAATGAAGGAGAAAAGGTGCTAGAGACAGGTGTGATGTGCACAGCTGCTCCGCCGGTACCCCTCAGTCCCGACCCACAGCCCCTGCTAGCCCAGCCCTGGGCTCCCCCCCAAACTCTGCTGGTGGCCCTCACTCCTGAGGCACCTGCCCAGCAGTGGGTCTGGCCCAGTGTGGGCTGGCAGACATCTGAGAAGGGAGTTGGACAGGGGAGAAGAGGAAGAACTCATCACTTCTAATTGACTTCCCAGCTAACGAAGCAATCAAGAATGGGCTGAGCCAGCCTGTGGCCGGGGCTGTGTGCAAAGACTCAGCTAGTGTAAATCACACCGCTCCCGGATTCCACCTCCGCCACACCACGCAGGGCCACTGAAACCAAGTCAGTTCCCCGGCTGTCCAGGAGGCCCTGCAATGCCCAGTCTGGATCCCCCGAGCTAGGCTCCTGCTTCACTGGAGCAGACGAGAGCAAAGTCCTCCCCAGCGTGCCTCAGCTGGCGTCACAGCAGGGAGGGGTCTAGCCCAAGGCAAGGAGCATTGGTGTGCTGGGTTTGCACCGGTGGCCCGCCCAGGGGCCATGCCATGCTCTGCACTGCGAGCCTCCCGCAGGCTGAGTTGCCATAGTCCACCCTCGGGAGATGAGTCTCTCCTAGCCAGGCAGAGCTGGCAGGAGGCATTTCCTGCCCTGGGGCTCTGGGGCAGCAAGAGTCTCATCTGAGTCGGCTGAGACCTTCAAACTCATCCCACTTGTGCAGCAAACAGAGCTGAACCCAACTCTTCCCCACGGACCGAACCGCACACATTGCTGGCTCTGCACAGATGGGAAGCCAGCCAGAGGCCGGCTGGCCTCCAAACAGCCGTGCACTGAGGCAGGTGAGCTAATCACCGGGAAAAGCAGCTCCCGGGTTCATCTGCCAGCAAAGCCGGGACAGACAACGACCGCTGGTGGCTGGAGGGTCTGGCAGTGGCAGCACTCTGATCCCCAGTTCAGCCCGGCAAAGGTATCCTTGTGACCAGGGCAGAGGCATGCAACAAGCCAGCAGAGTAGATCAGGGCTGGCTGATGTTCTGCTGTTACTAACTAGGTGGCAGGAACGCAGGGATCTAACGCTCTGTCCCTTCTGGTTTCTCTCACTGTCTAGCAGCGTCCTGGTCTCTTTCTCACGCACACAAATATCACCCCGAGGACCGACCTTGAAGCATATGAAAGTGTGAGGGACCCAGGAGGCTGCCAGCATCTTGGCAAGGGAAGTTTGGCTCATTGTGTGGGGCTTGCGCCCCCTGAAACCTGCTGAGCAAGAGCTCCTGGTGTGGCGCCGAGGCCAAAGCCAAAGGGCTAACAACAGCCTGCGATGTGTCACCAAGCTGGAGCTGGAGCAGGGAGACATTATGGCATCTGTGCTTGGCACTGCTGCGACCGCTGCTGGAGCCTGTGTCCAGTCCTGGGGCCCCCAGCTCAAGGAGGATGCTGGTCAATTTGGGGAGGGTTTGGAGGGGTGGAACCATGAGAACGAGTGAAGGGTTGGAGAACATCCCTTATAGGGAGAGACTCCAGGAGCTCAATCTGCTTGGCTACAAGGAGGCCCGGGGTGGCTTGATCACAGTCTGGAGGTACCTTCGTGGGGAACAGCAATGGGATAATAGACGCTCTAGCAGCCGGAGGTCTAACAAGAGCCAGTGGCTGACGCTGAAGCGAGATAACTGCAGACTGGAAGGAAGGTGCAGAGTCTAATGGGGGGGGGGGGGGGGGATTAGCCAGGGGAACAACTGACTAAAGGGGGGGGGGGGGGGGTTTCGGCATCACGGTAGTTTGTAAATCGGGGGGGGGTGGGGGTGGTCACTGCTCTAGAGACTCTTCCAGGGCCTGTGCTAGCCAGCGGGTTGGACTAGATGATCAGTCGTCCCTCCTGGCTTTATAAGTGATAAAACTCCTGATACGTGAACCGCACACACACGAGCACGCACACACGTGCACACACTCACACTGGGACACGCATGCACGCACACACGCATGCACACATGCACACGGACACGCACACATGCGCACACACACAGGGACACACACACGCACACACACAGACATGCACACACGTGCACACACACACGCACAAGCACACATGCGCACACACATGCATTCAGCTCCTATGTCACAAGGGCCCTTCCTACTCTTTTCAATGCTGACAGCTCCCCACTTCCTCCCACAGGCACTTCCTTTGTCATAAACTGAGTGGCCTGTCCGGCTGCCAGGCATCGGTAAAACAGCCCCTCCCGCAGAGAGCCCCAGAGCGGGGCCCAGCTGTTCGCACAAGCTCTTTGTGCACCCGAGTGGAGAGCCCGGTGTTGTCAGGCCGGAGCCAGGCACATGGGAGCCCAGCCCAGAGGGGTCTCTTCAAAGCCAGGGGAGCATATTGTGGGAACAGGGGTCTTGAAGGCCTCTGAAGGAGAAGGACTTCAAGTGTGATGGTTCTACTGTGTTTGTGTACAAGTGTATTTGTGTGTACATGTGTAAACGTATGGGTATGTGTGTTTGTGTGTCTGCTGATGGATATGGGCTTGTGTCTGAGCGCTCACATGTATCTGTGCATTCACGTGTGTTCGTGTCTAGTCACACACGTGTGCCCATGTATCTGCTGACCTGTCCTCCACTAATCACTGGAGCTTTCCGTTATTAACCGCTCATGTTCAAATACCCCCCACTCTGGGGCTGCTGCCCCCAGCACTCTGCCCCCCTCCCTCCCAGAGCCTGGGTGGCTGCAAGGCAGAACCACTCTGATTACCGCACCATTCACAATTGACAAGCGTGGACCCGAGGAGCAGCCCACGTTGCTGTGCATGGCGCTGGGCACGTCAGCCTCGCATTCGTACTCTGGGTGGCTGGTTACGTCAGTCTGCAGGGCCTCTCCTCCCAGGGAGAGCAGGAGTCCCGCTGTAGACTACCTGGGACCTGGGTGGCACGCGCAGCGCCTCCCCACACACAGACAGGCAGGCCAGCCCCAGACAGCCCCCCAGGACACCAGACTTAGAGTGTGCACACACACACACACCTACACACACACACATGTACACATACACGTACACACGCACACAGCCCCATGCTGCAGGATGTTTTCGCCCTAGACACATGCACACGACACTGCCGAGGCTGGGAGCGAAAGAGGCCGGCTGAGAAGCGGGTCTGGTTTTCTGAGCTCAGCCAAGCTTGGGGCAGGATGTGGGGTGGGGAACAGGCTGAATCCTGCCCCTTCCCCCCACCCCACCGGGCTGTTCCTCCAGACTTTCCTTACTCAGTTTGCTGGATATTTTGCCCTTTTCTGGGGACCTTTCAGTGAGGCTCTCAACGCGGTTTGCATACAATCCTGGAGTCCCTCCCACAGTACCCATGTCAGCAGCATTAACCTCCTTTTGCAGATGGGAAACCGAGGCACGTCACAGTGAAGAGACTCACCCGAGGTTACAGAGCAAATCAATGGCAGATCTGGGAATGGAGCCAGGGGGCCGCAAGCTCTCACCACTGATCTCAACTGCCTCTCTCACCTCTGCGCCCCACCCAGGACCCAGCTTCTCCCACAGAAATAGGAAAAAATGGCACAGTTCTTACCTCTCTCCACTGCTTGGTCTCTATCCCCTGGGTATACAGCACACACACTGGGGGGAAAGAGAACAGGACGCAGGTTAACGTGGACAGTTGGACTGGTACGTGCCTCTCCTTTGGGGCGTCTGGTCCAGCAGACCAGAGCCTTCCTCCCACTCTGAGGAAGGAGAGGGTGGGGCTCTAGTGTCGCCTTTTTGATTTGGAAGCCAAAGATTTTGGTCCGTCAAGGGGATCTCTCTGGCTCCCCCCCCCCCCCCCACACACAGAGGTCAGCGTTAGCTGCATCACAACTAGCACCCAGCGGCTCCCACCAGGGCCCCATTGCTCTACAGGCTCTACTAAGAGATATTCCCCACCCCAAACAGACCAGACAGACAGAGGGTGGGAGGGGAAATTGAGGCACAGAGAAAGGAAGTGACTTGACCAAGGTCATCCAGCCGCTAGTGGCAGAGGCAGGAATAGAAGCCTGAGTCCCAGCCAAATGCCCTGACCATGGGGCCACGCTGGTGCTCCATCAGTGCATGCGTTATTACAGACATCGTTCCTACCTGTGGGTCACTGTGCCCTGCTCTGAGTGCAGTTACACCCCTCAGAAGCCTGCTGCCCCCCTGCCCCACGGATCAGCACCAAGGAAGCTGAGTCTAGGCCAAGCTGCCTAACCCAGATTCTTCTGAAATGGTTTCAGCACAGGCCAGGCCTTCCCCAGCACTGACAGGGCATTGCTCAGAGGCCTGGGCGGAGTCTCCATGCCCGCCTGGCATGTGCCCAGAGCAGGGACTGCTAGTGCTACCCGACTGCCTTTAAAGAAGCCCAGAATCACTGACCAGACCCAACACACATGGGACCAGAAACTGGGGACCTCTGCTCTGGGTGTGGGAGGAACAGGGGCCTCCCCCAGCAGGGCTGACAGGAGCCATGCTGAGCTTGCCCGGCTGGCAGCGTCTCCTTGCCCAACCCAGGGGGTGGAATGAATCACCCCAGGGGATCTGACAGGCGGCTTTGTGGCTGCCACATGGAGTGGCAGCGGAAAGACCAACCAGAGATTATTCTGTGTCATGGCATAGCCTGGCCCAGGGAGCTGCTCCCTGGGCAGCTCCATGTGAGCAGCACAAGCTGCTGCTGGCCTGGGGATCCCCACCCAACGCTACCCCGTTCCCTCCCCGTGCCTGAGCACTAGCTCCGCAGCTCCCATTGGCTGGGAACCGCAGCCAATGGGAGCTGCGGGGGCAGCGCCTGCTGGTGGAGGCAGCACACAGAGCCGCCTAGCTGTGCCTCCGCCTAGGAGTAGCAGGGACAGGTTGCCGATTGCAGGGAGCCGCCTGAGGTGAGCGCCGCCCAGATCTGGCACCCTGAAACCTCTCCCGTGCCCAAACTCCCACCTAGAGCCTGCGCCCCGCACCCCCTCCCACACCCTGAACCCCTCATGGAAGGTCCTGTGCCTAGGAGCAGCAGGGACATGTCGCCGCTTCTGGGGAGCCACGCAGAGCCAGGTAGGGAGCCTGCCGGCCCCGCGCCAACCAGACTATAAACTGGACTTTCTATGAAGATTAGAAATGCCGGTTTACAGAGTGTTCCGGTTGGTACAGGGCCAGATAACACCGTTTTTCCTGTATTCGAACTGTAGGGACGTGTTCAGTGTTCGGACTTTACTGAGTGCTTGGGAGCAGCTGCCGGCGTCAATCTCACCCAGAACGTCGGTATCCCTTATCGGACGGTGACCGGTGAGCAGCTGTATTGTGAGCCTGTGACAGTGTGAACCACCAGCCAGGAGAGAGATGTTAGCTAGCGCGAAGGGCTGGGCTCCAACCGAAGGTGTGATGCTCGGCCCCACAGGAGAGGTCCATCGACACCAGGTGGACTATTGTGAGACATTGAAGAGGACGAAAGATGTTGGCTGTTCTGCCCTTGCCCAGGAAAATGGGTCATGAGAGTGGATTCCTCCCACTGGCTGAGTTTGCAGCTCAGAGCACACGGTAAGAGGGGGGATAAAAACTCCTAACAAGGAGGAACTGGATCTCTGTGCTGCTTGGACTCGGGGGAAGGGGGGAGGGACAGTGAGGTTTACTAGACATAAGTAAGAGATCCCCAGAAGCCTTAAAGGATGTATAGAGCTTGTTTATTTTAGAAGCTTCTACAGTTGAACCTCAGAAATACGGGAATGGAGGTTGTTCGTAACTCTGAACAAGACATTATGGACATCAGCCACGGGAGCGAGGTTGGGGCTGCAGACGTGGGGGGCGGGGTCAGGGCTCCAGGCGGGTGAGGGGATCGAGGTTTCTGACCCTCGGGATGCCAGGGCTCCCGGAGGGGAGCTCAGGGTTTCTGCCCCGCACCAGGGCTCAGGGCTTTAGACCTGGGGGGAGTGCTTGGGCCTGGGGCTTCAGCCCGACAGCTTCATTCCCAGCTTCAGCCTCACGGGGGACTGGGGCTCAGGGCTCCACACAGCACTGCTCCCGGTTTCAGCCGAGGGGGGCACTAGGGCTCAGGGCTTTAGCTACATGGGGGAGAACGCTGGGGCTGAAACCAGAGCTCCCCTCATAGGTAAAGCCCCAAGACCCAGAGCCCCCCTCAGGGCTGAAGCCGGAAATGAAGCTGTGGGGCTGAAGCACTGAACCCCGGAGCTCCCCCTCAAGTCTAAAGCCCTGGGGCCCAGTGTTCCCAAGGGTCAGGACCCCAGAGCCCCCCCCCCCGCCCCCTGGAACCCTGACTCCCCCCGTTCCACCGTGTGGCTGCAGCTCCAGCTCCCACCTACCCACCCCCCGCCCTGTGGCTGAAGTGTGAAGCCCCGAGCCCTGCAGGGCTAAAGCCCCAAGCCTTTCCCGCCCCTAGTGGGCCCTGGAGTTTTTATAGTATGTTGGAGGGGGGGCTCAGAAAGAAAAAGGTTGAGAACCCTGCAGTACAGTATTTGCTGGGGTTTTGTTTTGTCTCTGCTGCTGCCTGATTGCATATTGCCAGTTCCACACGGTGTCCGGTTGACCGGCCAGTCCGTAACTCTGGAGTTCCTGTCTGAGGTTCTACTGTATTATACAAATAAGTTACAATCTTAAGTTTGAAAACCTCTCTCTGTTCACCTGCTTTAACCCCGTCAATAATTCTCATTTCCTTTCCCTACGTAATACATCTGTAGATAGTTTGTTAGAGGCTTGGCTGCAAACCTTGTCCTTGGGGTGAGATCTAAGGTGCAACTGAGCTGGGGGAAGTGACTGGTCCTTTGGGACTGGGAGTGACCTGAACCTTGCTGTAATCTGTGGTGAGGGACCAGCTACCACAAAGGTGGATGGGCGGCGAGACAAATCGGCATGCCCAAGGGGACTGTCTGCGACTCCGTGTTCAGGCTGTTGCAGTGCCAGAGACGTTCACACTTGATACTTGGCTGCTGAAATCTAAGCGCAGAACTCAGCCAATATGGGCCCTGCTCCCGCCAGTCTGCCCTGAGGTTGGGACGCAGACTCTCGCCTCACTGCAGGCAGCTGTACTGGTGGTTTCAGTCAGTAGGAACCAGCCTGAGACCCAGCAAACTCATCTCACACAGGGACCACCAAGCAGTCACTTCTGGCCTGGACGGGACTTGAATCAGTGACAGAGACTCTGCGGCCCCAACCCCCATCCCTGGAGCCATCCAATGCCCCCTTCCCCACCCCCCCCCCCATAACTGCGCCAGTGCAGCCTCATGTGCACTCCCATGTGCTTAACGTGACTGTCCATGCAGTGCCATGTGCTGGATGACATGCTGCCCCACAGCATCCTTCCCCCACATCTCTGCTCCCTGGAGGCTGGGCCAGACTCATGCTGCGCTAACGAGTTAAAAGCTAACCCGAGGGGATTTCTGGCTCATTTCACACCCAGATCTGGTCTGGGGATTTCACAGAGGAGAGCGAGAGCTGAGAGGCACTCTCAGCAAATTGTCATTTGGAGACAAGTCAAGGAGCTGTGGGCTCGATTCTAATGCTATTTACTGAACAGAGCAGCTGCTTACGAGACGAGGGAGTTCGGCTGGGCTTGGCGCAGTTCATCCCGGGAAGATGAATTTCCTAGCGGCACGGCGCACTCTGCACCAAGTACTAATCTGCTGGACCCTGCTCCAGACCAGGAGCACCCCAATCCCCAGCGCTGAGCCCCGCTACCCCCGAAGTCCTGCGCTCAGTGTCCCCTGTGAGGGGTTCTCTGGGGCTGGGCTGGAGAGGATGTTCCCAGGCCGCTGCACCTCCCTTTCCTGGAGGGTTTCCTCCCAGCCCCCCAGCTTATCCATCGCTTGCCCTGCCCCCGCTGCTGTGCATGGGGCTCACAGACCAATGTGCGCAGGCCTCTGGCCACAGGGCCCTGGCTGCTCCAGTGCTGACGTACCCCACCCCAGCTCTCCCTGGGGCCCCTGACCAACAGGGAGCAGGAGGCACTGAGACCCTTCCCTGCAAGCCCGCCCCCTCAGGCCCAAGTCTGCAGACCCCGGAGGCGGAGGGGGTTTGGAGAAGCCCCCCACCTTTGGGACCCCTAGCTCCAACCCCTCGGAGTCCCCCCATGTGTATTCCGGTCTCCCCCCACCAGGGTTAGCAGCAGTTGTACAGGAGACCCTCAGCGGCCCTGGGCTCACTTAGCACATCACCACCGGGATGTGGGCAGTCAGACCTTGTGGTCAGAGCAGGAGCCAGGGCAGAGTCCCAGACAGGCCAGAGGGCAAAACTGAGAGTCGAGTGAGATCAGACACGAGAGACAAACTTAGAGCAGAACCACGGATCGATAACCAGCGTTGGGCCAGGGCAGCGGGAAGCTCTCCGACCACAGCCAGGTGGGTCTGTCCCATGGATGACTTGCTGTGCCTGTGCCCTGGGCCCCAGCGTTCTGCCAATCAGCTCCCAGGACTGGGGCCTCTGGCTGAGGCCAGCTCCTCGTCTCACCCCAGGTGGCAGATTGGATTTTACAAGCTCTAAAGCAGCCCCGGCCAGCACAACCCCCCTTGGTACTTACTTGGGTCAGACTTGGAGAAGGTGTCCTTGTCCAAGAGGTGCCTGGAAGGAAGCAGAAGAGAACAGGTTATGGTGAGGCTCCGGTTGCTCCCCAGCCAAAGGGGTCCCCATAGACTGTCTCTGGGCAGAGGCACTTCACAGCCCTGTCAAGCCCCAGCCTGAAGTGGGCGTGATCCACAACTGGGTCGTAGCTTCCTCCCGCTGCCAGCCGCCTCTAAGCTCCGGGCCCTTCAACCCCTGCCTCCTGTTCAAACTGCTCCTCTTCCTCGGCTGTCAACGCAGCTCAGTTCTGGGGTGCAGCACTCCCTGGCCTGAGCCCCTCAATCCCAGCCCTGGGCTCCCCCCCATGCACTGCTCAGCTGATGTATTTCACTTCTCACCCACTGCCCCTCTGCTATTCCAGTCCTGGGCTCTCTCACATCCAGCTCTGCCAGTGTCCCTCAGTCCTGACCCCCAGATCTGGGCTCCCCATTATGGTTGTGCCAATGCCCCACAGCCCTTCTGACTAAGACAGGGCTTTTCCGTACTTCCACAAATGCCAAGAGAGTCCAGGAAAAGCTGCTGCTACCACAAATATGCCAAACCCAACATTTGCAGCCCCGTCTCTCCACCAGCGAACTGCAGGGCTCAGCCGGACCAAACACATCGCAGCAGGACCTACGGTAACGGCAGCATGGCCATCGATTCGATGGCCCCAGGCATCCCTGCTCAGCAACTGCTGTCATCCCCCAGCCGTGGCCGGTGTGCAATGAATTCAGCGGGTCTCAGCCTCCTTTCAAACACACAAGCATTGACAGAAAATCAACATGACAACTGACTTCCTCGTTTGCAGCCTCAGCAGAGAGCCCAAGGGTGAGTGGGCTGTGGAGTCTGGAGGACAAACCTGACAGGGCAGGGCTGAGATGCCGTGGCAGGGGTCAGTGGTAGGAAGCCTGCCTCTCCTGGGCTGTGATAGGCAGTGTAATTACTGATGCTGTGATGGAGCCTAGGTGTGCCAGCAAGGGTCAGAGCCCATCACACCAGTGCCACACACATGTAATGAGAAGCCAGGCCCTGCCCTGGTGAGCGTACAATCTACGTAGCTGCCTTTTCGCTGGAGACACCTGGCACCGTCGGCCAGCGCGCCCTGGACCTCAAAGGAAATAAACCAGCCCTCAGGAGCTGTGCTTGCCAGCACAGGTGTGCCAGACCCCAGCTGGCGTAAACCAGCACAGATCCCGACAGGTCAGAGCAGCTGATTTGCACCATCTGCGCGTCGGCCCATGGTTTTCAGCAGTTGCTGGTTCTAGAAGTGAGGGAAGGCAGCCCCACCCTAAGTCAGTATTTTCTCTCTGTCTCCGTCCCCTCTCCCCCTCCCTAGCCCCAGCGCAGGCAAGTTATCAGAATATCACATGTGCTTCTCATTACTGTCTCCTGATACTTGGGATTTACCAGCCCTCCCGCTCCGGGGAAGGGCTTCCCCTGCTCGCCAGGCATCTGCAGTGGGCTGAGACACCAGGGAGGGGGGTCCAGCCATCGGCGTAGCAGAGAGAGGATGTTGCGCTTTGCACGGCAACCCCTCAGGCAGGTGCACATAGAGCTGGAGAAGCTGCGTCCAGCCCCTTTCTCCACACAGCGGGGGGAGCTGAGCTCTGCCGAGTGCCGCGCGTGGTACAAGGAGCAGGATTGGCTGGGCCGTGGCTAGGATACAAGATTGAATTGTTGCCAGCAAGCAGAGGGAATATCCCAAGTAGGCTTTGCTAATGCACAAAAAGCAAAGTAGCCCAAGGCCTTCCCGGAGCCTCACCCCCTGGGATCTCCCGGGGCATTCAGAGACAACAGGGCTCTACCAAAGGGATGGTGCTGCAGGGAAGGCTGAGGGCAGGAGTCCTGGATTCTAGTCCCTGCTCTGGTGCTACCTTAGTGTCTGCTGTTTAGTGTTTTGAGATCCCCAGTGACGATCGCCATTACAGCATACAGATTATTGATTCCTCCATTGATAAGATGTGCATTTCCCTTCGACCGCAGGAAGACTGTCAATCAAAACAATGGTCCAGACCCTCCATGGGTATCTGCAGGTGTAGCTCTCTGGTTCAGATGTTGCAGTCATTTACACCGGTATAAATCAGGAGTGAACCCACTGGAGAGATTTCAATGGACTTACTCTGGATTCACACCACTTTGACAGTTTTATTGTCTCACCAGTGTAAATCAGGAGTGACTCCACTGGGCCCCGTTCTCCTCTCATTCCCCTGGTGTAAATCAGGAGTGACGCTAGTGAAGTCAATGAAGGGACACTGGGGTAAGGGAGAGAACCCAGGTCCTGCTCTCAGCCAGTGCTCGTGCTCCCTCCCAGAGGATGCAGCCCCTTCGCAGCAGCACGCACCCTGCAGCACCCCATACGGCCTGATGGGCGAGACCAGGCACAGGGGATGCTCAGCCTCTGTCCCCATTGCCCGGCTGCCCAGCGCTCCCGGGGGCTGCCGGAAACCAACCCGAGAGCAAGCGCCAGCACAGGAACAGCCAGGATGGGGAGGCAATGGCAAGGGATGTGCCACATGCCCTGGAGAAGGCTCAGCGGGGCAGCTCTAGCAAAGTTCCCTGGCATGGCAAGGGTTAAAGAAAGGAGTACACCCCTCCCCTTCCAGTAGCTGAGCGTTTCCGCTCCTCGCAGCAGGATGCACCAGCCCCCCCCCCCCCCCCCCCCCCCCATGGGAGAGTCCCTGGCACCAGGCTAGTGGATCAGCTCTGCCATTGCCCAGCTGGGAGATCTGCCCGCGAGCTGCACCTCCCCTTCAGCATGGTGATCAGGAGTGGAGCACTCACTCGGGGCATCCCCACGCCCGCAAGGCAGTGGGGAGATCAGCCATGGCTTCCCCACACAGAGAAAGAGCAGGCAAACTGGTTGAAACAACAGTAAAGAACAGAATCATCAGACATATAGACGAATACAATTTGTTGGGGAAGAGTCAACACGGCTTTTGTAAAGGGAAATCATGCCTCACCAATCTACTAGAATTCTGTGAGAGGGTCAATGAATGTGTGGACAATGATGATCCAGTGGATATAGTGTACCTGGACTTTCAGAAAGCCTTTGACAGGGTCCCTCACCAAAGGCTCTTGAGCACACTAAATAGTCATGGGATAAGAGGGAAGATCATCTTCTGGACCAGTAACTGGTTAAAAGACAGGAAACAACGGTTGGAATAAATGGTCAGTTTTCAGAATGGAGAGAGGTAGATAGCGGGGTTCCCCAAGGATCTGTAGTGGGACCAGTACTGTGCAACATATTCATAAATGATCTAGAAAAGGGGGTGAACGTGAGGTAGCAAAATTTGCGGTTGATACAAAATTATTCAAGCTAGTTAAGTCCCAAGTTGAATGTGAAGAAATTGCAAAGGGATCTCACAAAATTGGGCAACAAAATGGCAAATGAAATTCAACACTGATAAGCATAAAGTAAAGCACGTTGGAAAAAATAATCCCAACTATACATATAAAATGATGGAGTCTAAATGAGCTGTTACCACTCAAGAAAGAGATCTTGGCGTCATTGTGGATAGTTCTCTGAAAACATCCACTCAATGTGCAGCGGCAGTCAAAAAAGCAAACAGAAGTGTTAGGAACCATTAGGAGAGGGAAAGATAATAAAACAGTAAATATAATGCCACTATATAAATACATGGTACGCCCACACCTTGAACAGTGCGTGCAGATCTGGTTGCTCCATCTCAGAAAAGATATATTAGAATTGGAAAAGGTAGAGAGTGGAGCAATAAAAATGATTAGGGGTATGGAACAGTTTCTATATGAGCAGAGATTAAACACACTGGGACTATTCTGCTTAAAACAGAGATGACTAAGGGGGGATGTGATAGAGGTCTATAAATCATGACTGGTGTGGAGAAAGTGAATAGGGAAGTGTTATTTAACCCTGCACATAACACGAGAACTAGGGGTCACCTGATGATATTAATAGGCAGCAGGTTTAAAACAAACAAAAGGAAGTATTTCTTCCCACAACGCACAGTCAACCTGTGGAACTCCTTGCCAGGGGATGTTGTGAAGGACAAAACTCTAAGGGCACGTCTTCACTACCCGCCGGATCGGCGGGTAGCAATCGATCTATTGGGGATCGACTTATCGCGTCTAGTGAAGACGAGATAAAATCGATCCCCGATGGCTCTGCCGTCGACTCTGGAAATCCACCGCGGCAAGAGGCGGAAGCGGAGTCGACAGCAGCGCGGCAGCGGTTGACTCACCGCCGTCCTCACAGCCAGGTAAGTCAACCTAAAATACGCAACTTCAGCTACGCTATTCACGTAGCTGAAGTTGCGTATCTTAGGTCGACACCCCCCCGCCCTCCCCCATAGTGTAGACCTAGCCTCACAGGGATCAAAAAAAGAACTAGAGAAGTTCCTGCTGGATAGCAGACAGGAGCAGCTAACAGGGGAATTTTGTGACGGGGTTTAGAGGGGGAGTGTATGGGGGAGGGCTAGATACATTTAACATTCTTTAAACTTAAAGCCCAAAAAAACCCCTGATAAAAACAAAACATCAACAAAGGAACGAGCTGCAGGAGTAAAAGGAGAAGGCAGGCAGAGTCCAGGAACAGAGTGGGGACTACCAGTTTATTGCACCCAATGCAGCATGTTTATTGCTCCCCCCAGCCTCTCTCAAGGTCTACACTATTGCTGCTGACCCAGGTCTCTGGAAGGGTTTCCCTGCCCACCCCCCGCACTCGCCCCAAACAGAATCAAACCCACCCCCCCATCCACAATGCCTACGAGCAGCCTTCTAGCCTCCCCTAGCAATTCTTGATTTAGTCCTAAGTGGAGCACAGGATCTGGTCCAAGAGGTGAATATAGCTGGACCGCTTGGTAATAGTGACCATAACAGAATTAAATTTAACATCCCTGTGGTGGGGAAAACACCACAACAGCCCAACACTGTGGCATTTAATTTCAAAAAAAGAGGACTACACAAAAATGAGGAGGTTAGTTAAACAGAAATTAAAAGGTACAGCACCAAAAGTGAAATCCCTGCAAGCTGCATGGAAACTTTTTAAAGACACCATAATAGAGGCTCAACTTAAATGTATAGCCCAAATTAAAAACACAGTAAGAGAACCAAAAAAGTGCTACTGTAGCTAAACAACAAAGTAAAAGAAGCAGTGAGAGGCAAAAAGCATCCTTTAAAAAGTGGAAGTTAAATCCAAGTGAGGAAAACAGAAAGGAGCATAAACACTGGCAAATGAAGTGTAAAAATACAATTAGGAAGGCCAAAAAAGAATTTGAAGAACAGCTAGCCAAAGACTCCAAAAGTAGTAGAAAAAAAAATGTTAAGTACATCAGAAGCCGGGAGCCTGCTAAACAACCACTGGATGGTCGAGGTGCTAAAGGAGCACTCAAAGACAATAAGGTCATTGCGGAGAACCTAAATGAATTCTTTGTATGGGTCTTCACGGTTGAGGATGTGAGGGAGATTTCCAAACTTGAGCCATTCTTTTTCGGTGAAAAATCTGTCCCAAATTGAGGTGTCAATAGAGGAAGTTTTGGACAAATTGATAAACTAAACAGTAATACGTCACCAGGATCAGCTGGTATTCCCCCGAGTTCTGAAGGAACTCAAATGTGAAATTGCAGAACTACTAACTGTGGTTTGTAACCTGTCATTTAAATCAGCTTCTGTCCCAGATGACTGGAGGATAGCTAATGTGATGCCAATTTTTAAAAAGGGCTCTAGGGATGACCCTGGCAATTACAGTCTCACATCAGACTGGTTGAAACTATAGTACAGAACAAAATTGTCAGACACATAGATGAACATAATTTGTTGAGGAAGAGTCAACATGGTTTTAGTAAAGGGAAAGCATGCCTCACCAATCTACTAGAATTCTTTGAGGGGGTCAACAAGCATGTGGACAAGGGGGATCCAGTGGATATAGTGTATTTAGATTTTCAGAAAGCCTTTGACAAGATCCCTCAACAAAGGCTCTTAAGCAAAGTCAGCTGTCATGGAATAATAGGGAAGGTTCTCTCATGGATGGGTAGCTGGTTAAAAGATAGGAAACAAAGGGTAGGAATAAATGGTCAGTTTTCAGAATTGAGAGGTAAATAGTTGTGTCCCCCAGGGGTCTGTACTGGGCCCAGTCCTATTCAAAGTATTCATAAATGATCTGGAAAAAGGGGTAAACAGTGAGGTGGCAAAATTTGCAGATGATACAAAACTACTTAAGATAGTTAAGTCGCAGGCACACTGCAAAGAGCTACAAAAGGATCACTCAAAACTGGGTGACTGGGCAAGTAAATGGCAAATGAAATTCAATGTTAATAAATGTAAAGTAATGCACATTGGAAAACATAATCCCAACTATACGTATAAAATGATGGGGTTTAATTAGCTGTTACCACTCAAGAGAGAGATCTTGGAGTCATTGTGGATAGTTCTCTGAAAACATCTACTCAATGTGCAGCAGCAGTCAAAAAAGCAAACAGAATTCTGAGAATCATTAGGAAGGGGATAGATAATAAGACAGAAAATATAATATTGCCTCTATATAAATCCATGATACGCCCACATCTTGAATACTGTGGGCAGATCTGGTCACCCCATCTCAAAAAAGATATTATTAGAATTGGAAAAAGTTCAGAAAAGGGCAACAAAAATGATTAGGGGTATGGAACAGCTTCCATATGAGGAGAGATTAATAAGACTGGGACTTTTCAGCTTGAAAAAGAGACGACTAAGGGGGGATATGATAGATGTCCATAAAATCATGACTGGTGTAGAGAAAGTAAATAAGGAAGTGTTTAAAACAAACAAAAGGAAGTATTTTTTCACACAACGCACAGTCAACCTGTGGAACTCCTTGCCAGAGAAAGTTGTGAAGGCCAACACTATAACGGGGTTCAAAAAAGAACTAGATAAATTCATGGAAGATAGGTCCATCAATAGCTATTAGCCAGGATGGGCAGGGATGGTGTCCCTAGCCTCTATTTGCCAGAAGCTGGGAATGGGCAACAGGGGATGGATCACTTGATGATTCCCTGTTCCGTTCATTCCCTCTGGGGCACCTGGATTGGCCACTGTCAGAAGACAGGATACTGGGCTAGATGGACCTTTGATCTGACCCAGTATGGCCGTTTTTATGTTCTTATACCACATATATATACCTTTGCAGATTATTTATTATCAGGGCAGAGCCTGAAGCCATGAAGGTGGGAAGGGGCTGGGAGTCAGGACTCCTGGGCTCTCTTCCTAGCTCTGCTCGGCCACTGACTTGCTGTATGTTCTTGGGCAACTCACTTCACTTCTCTGTGCCTTAGTTTCTCCATCTATAAAAGGGGGACAGCATGGCCCTGCAGCCCAGACATTTGTAAAGCACATGGGGATGCTGTAATTTTAGTCAGATCAAAGGCCAGCAGGGACCATTGTGATAATCTAGTCTGGCCTCCTGGATAACCCGACTGTGGCCCGGCCAGGCGTGAGCCCAGGATGTGGAGTTTCCCCAAGAGTTGTCGCCTGCTGAAGCACCTAATGCAGTGAAAGGGAAATGATCTCAGGGCTATTGTTGGCTTTGGCTGGGAAGATTCAGGATGCTGGGCCCGGGCCGGGCAGGCAGTAGTGCTGCACTCACGTAGCACCTTTCTCCCCAGGGTACTGCTGAGCACTTCCCATGGGCAGGCAGGTATCAATCATCCGCTTTTACAGACAGTGAAACTGACTTACAGGGGGCAAGTCCAGGGTCACAAAATGAGTTGGTGGCAGAACTAACAAGAGACGCCAGGAGTCACAATCCCCCTGCCCTGCCCTAACCCCCGGGCCACACTCCGCCTCAGAGCCAGGACTGGGACCCAGGAGTCCTGACTGCTGGGCCCTGCTCCCAGGTGGCGCCTTCAGTTGTTGCTTTCTGGCTATTTTTAAGCCACTCTGCAGGTTGTCCCAGGCCAGGAGTTTTCCCTCTTCCTGGAGCCGTCTCTCTCTGGACCCGGTGCTGAAGGGAGATGGTGCCTGCACAGCGACTGCTCAGCACTGTCAGGCCCTGAGGCCTAGTTAAAGAGATGCTGAGAGGTTCTTTGGTCTGGCTTCCCTGGGCTGGAGTTTCCCACCATGTCTCTTAATTAGCCCAGACAGGTTTCAGGAGGTTCTCTCATTAGAGAAAGAGCTCATTCTGTCAGCATCTGATCCTCCCATCGACCAGGGCTGGGATCCATTCCAGCTCAGAGCATCGAATCACAACCAGCTGCACTCCTGTAGCCCTAAGAGTTTTCTTTCTGCCCCTGGAGAACTGCAAAGGCCTCCAGCTAAGATCAGCTGAGCCAGAAGGACTGGGGCGGGGGAGAGGGGGGATTTTGATTGTATGTTTTGTGGCTTTCACCCTGATCCACACACCTGGAAATGCTGTCTAGTCACTAGAGCAGGGCAGTAGGCACCAGGGCTCCCAGTTCTATTCCCTGAGAAGGGATGTTAATCACAGAACCCTGGCCAGTCTCCTACTCAGCGAATTGCTCTCCTCCCCTGTGATTTCTCTTGTACCGGTACGCAGCAGTCTCATTCACTTCCAGCTTGCACTGTTGCTACTGTCAGCTGTCCAACAACTGCTGGGCTCCGCCCTAGAGGTAGCTGCATTTCATGAGAGCCCGGTGGAAACTGCAATCATTCACAAGGAGAAAGAAGAGACGAGTAGGCTTCCAGCAAGTGGTCCATGAGTCTGCTAGTGCCTTCCAGCTCTTTGGTTCCAGCAGTAGCATTTGATACTCTTAGATCCACAGGTCCCAGGTGCAATCCCTGCAGATGGCCCGTCCAGGAGTGCTGTTATCTATAGCTCTTGCAGTGCAGATCAGAACTAGCCTGCCGGCCCAGCATGCACCGTGTAAGGAAGGGGGGTGCTACTCCAAGTGGCTGCAATGTAGCTAAACCCCTGGCTGGGAGGGGTGCTCAGAGCAGCAGTGACAATGGGGGTCTAAACCCGAGCAATGTGATGTGACCCTGTAACATGGAGCCACGCAGCTGCCTCCCAGCCCATGGCAGCAAGAGCGGGGGGGGGGGGGGGGGGGGCGGCAGGGAGGAGGAGGGGGGGGGGGGGGGGGGGTGGGGGGGGGGAGGCTAGAAGGCTGCTCGTAGGCATTGTGGATGGGGTGGGTTTGATTCTGTTTGGGGAGAGTGTGGGGGGTGGGCAGGGAAACCCTTCCAGAGACCTGGGTCAGCAGCAATAGTGCAGACCTTGAGAGAGGCTGGGGGGAGCAGGCAGCTGAGAGGCAGCAGTGCGGGGAGGTTAGAGGAGAGGAGATCCTGGACGTAGATGGGGCCATGAAGGCCCTGGGAGACCAGGGCAGTGATTTGGGGTGGATAGGCCAGAAGGCAGCTGTGCCCACGTCAGAGAGCCTGGAGAGGGCTCAGGGAGACTCAGGGGACCCTGTGAGCAGACAGGTGATTCCGCCCAGGGCAAGTGGGGAGAGCAGGAGAGACAGGGCTGCATCAGGGGCAAAGCACCACGAAGGCTCTGGTCCCTGGGGAAGCTCATCCAGGGATCCCCAGCCGGGGGGAGCTGTTTGCTGATGGCTCAGTCCTGCCCCTCCTCCCCCACTCCGTGTGGTGCATTAGATCAGCCCATTGGAGCACGTCCCAGCAATTGGCAAGCAGCCCCCAGACCTCTAATGGGCATCAGCTGATTTGTTAGCCGAGATAGATTGGCCCATTAATCACACACGGGCAGGCCAGGGAACCAGGGCCTGGAGCTCGGCTGGCGATGGCAGGAGGGGAGGGTTGGCTGCATTTCCCCCGCTTCCCCTTGGGAGGCCTGATCTGACGGGAGTGCCCACCTCAGCACAGGTCACCAGGCCAATCAGACGCCACAGCCCCCTGCGCTGGAGAGGTGCCCTCGGACGAGCACCAGGCTCTTCGTACCCAGAGCAGCTCAGTTGTGGGCGGAGCGCTCCCATGACTCTTGCCTTCCTTAGCTGCTCCTAAGCTCACCAACAGGGGCAGCTGAAGGCCCCCAAAGTCCCATGCCACAGCTGCCTGCTGAGCTCCAGAGCAGGTGCTGCAGAGATCCCCTAACTGGGCTGTGCACGAACTGCACTGCGGTCCCAGAACTGCTGCCCCTTCTTTCCCGGAGCCTTCCCCAGGACACAGCTGGGAAAGGCCCAGGGAGCTGGGGAGCTTTGTCTCTATTTGCACCATTACAGCCACTGGGCTCGGTGCTGCACGTCCCAGCGTAGGGAAGAGCCCCTGCCTCAGGGAGCTTACAGTGGAAACAGACAAGCTCAGCACAAGGGAGCTGGGAGCTGGAGGCAGCGCAAGCAAGCGCCCAAGGTCAGCCAGCGACTCCTGGGCAGAGTCAGGAGTTGAGCCCCCAGTGCCCGAGGCCCCGTGCTCTGCCTCAGCCACAAGCCCAGCACTCCGCTCGACCTGGAAGCGCCGGGTCAGTTTCCTGCCCTCACACTGCTGAGCACAGCAGAGCGCCAAGCACCTGCCATGCACATCTATAGAACGACCGTCGTGTCAGCTGAGTGTGCCTGCACCTCCCCCGTCCCGCCCCGTAGCCGAGCAGAGGACTCCAGTCTCCACAGCTCACCCCTCGAGCTACTGAGCCAATATCCTGTGGCCAAATGGGAAAGAACCTTTAGAAGCCGGGCCGCAGTCTCCTTAACCAACTGGCTGATCAGCCCTGGGCCAAAAGAGGATGACGAGATTCCTCAGCGCGGCCTCCCCTTATCTCCGGGGCTCTCCAAAAATACTCCTAGCGCCCAGATGCCTACCAAGTGCAAAGTGGCAGCCAGAGATGCTGTGTGTGCCCAGCTCCAGTCATTCTGCAAATGCAGCCGAGCAAAGATAAGCCCCCGCTCCCACCTCCCTCTTAGCACCTGCTGTATGTCAATAGCCTCACTGGCCTCTTCCTCAGGTGCTTCTTAGGGGCCCACTCCAGAGATGTGCTGAGCACATCCAAAGGGGTGCTCAGCTCCCTGCAGGACCATGTCCTTAATGCATGTAGGAATTTATCCTTTAGGAACCATGTGCTACTGGCCAGCTCGGCTGGCTGCTCACAGCTGATGGCATTCCAGCCACCTAGAGGGTAATCAGAGTAAAGAAAACACGGGACGCCGTGTATGTACCTCGGCATGCTCGCCGAGGAGCTCCGCAGGGCCCCGGGTAGGAATGCTGAGCTGCTCCAGGAGCAAGCCTGTCAGCCAGAAGGGATGAAGAGAAGAACACAGCAGCAAAGACCACGGGGAGGCTCTGGCCTAGCCCAGCACCAGCTGGCAGGAGGCAATTAAGGGGCTAGCACAGGAGTGTCAGCTCCGGAAGAGCTCTCAGCCACTCTGGAGCGGGTCAGCCTCTGCATGCTTGCGTTGCCCTGGAGAGTGGTGAGAGAGCTTGGTTCTGGGGGGCTCTCAGTACTCCCGTCCCAGCCTCGCTGCAGGGAATGGGGAACGAGCTCTGGCTGGAAAGAAACCCCCGTTCGGAAGATCCACCCACCCCAGGACCAACTTGAGCCAAAAGGAGTTGCTACAGAACACAGTGGCTATGGGAGCACAGGATCTGTGAGAGACAGCCCAACCAGAGTGTAGAACTAGACCCCATGAGGCACCAGGGAGATGGTCCACATGGGACCTAATCCCGGCAGGTCTTTTCTGTCTCTATATTATAATTCTAGGAGTCAGGCCATGGAGAGCTCTTAGCAGTGACCTGACCTTCAGTCCCAAAATCCACCAGCAGGGGGCGCTGTGGGACACAATCCGGAGACACTGGTTGTAAGGGATTCCCAGGGACTCAAATACCAGCCTCTGCCAGGAGGGGGCACAAGAAGGGAATGGTGTAGGCACGCTGGCTGTGCGGGAAGTTCCCAGCTACTCCAGTGCCGGCCTCTGCCAGCAGGGGGTGCTCTGTTATTGAGTCCCCTGTGGAAGAGTCTGGACAAAGTGGAATTTTAAGGAAACAAACACACCTATGATTTGGAGCTAGGGGGATGGTTTTTTGTTTTTCTCCTAAGGGTCAGGTTGATTAGGGGTAGTGCAAGCAGCTGAGGAGGGGAACACAGAGGAAGGGGGGGGGGGGAATCCATCAGCCCAGGTCCTTAACAGAAAAAAATCAAATCAAATCTCAAATAAACAGGGAAAAAAACACTTGACATCACGGTTTCTTGGCTCCCCCACCCGTTTTTCTTTTTGAAAACCAAGGTCAAGTTGTACAGCTCCAGACAAAGCCCCTTCTCTTTCTGATCCAACAATTTCCATATGAGAGGGATTCAGAATTAATTCCTTCGCTGGTTACAGTGGCAAATCAGACAGCAATCACCATGTGAGGAACTCGGACACACACAAGAGACAGGAGGAAAAATTATCGGCCAGATCCTCAGCTGGTGTAAATCAGTGTAGCCACCTGTCACGAATTTACACAAACTGCCAGATTCTGCTCTCACACCAGTTACATCAATAACTACTCCAGAGATTTCTACAGAGTGACTCTTGATTTACACCAGAATCACTGAGATCAGAACCAGGCCCGTGGCCTGACTCTGATCTCATGGAGCAGGTTTAACACCAGAGTAATTCCATAGCTATAGGGAGTGAAGCAGGGGGGAGCTTTCAGGTCATAAATGTGCTCAGAATCTGAAATTCTGCTCAAGTTCTCCCCCCCCCCCCCCCCCCCGCCATGAAATGGAATCACTTATCCCGAACACTTCTTAAGAAGCAGGGCTCTAAGTCAATTACAGCAATGTGATATAATCATAGTGAATACAGGCAGGGTTAGAAAAACAGTCCAACTTCTGCGGAGCGGAAAGAATTTATTTGAATTTGAATTTTGTATCTTTTCTCCTTCCTGGGGCAAAAAAAAAACCCCAAACAAAAACAGCTTCCTACCCAGCCACTGTTACAAGAGGAACGTACCCCATGGATTATATATAAGAAGCTAATTATCTGACTTGCTACACAATGAATGGTTGGGTGAGTTCTGCGGCCGGAGGCACTGCAAAAGCGGGTGTGTGCTGCGTGCATTGCTGCCCTGGCGAGAGGATGCAGGCCTGTTTGATGGGCGCTGAGGCGAGCCATCGGAGAAATGCTCTAATCCTGTCTAGAGGCCCCATGGGGGGCTGCTCAGCTCTGAGGCCCTGCCAGCTCCAGGGTTAGGCAGTGCCCCTGTAGTTTTTACTTACAGTAGAACAGAATCAATGGGCATCCCGTGTCTGATTTACAGGCTCCATAGACAGCGTTGCTACTCCCAGCCTTCGTGTCCCTTAGCTGCCTTAGACCTCAGCCTCCTCCCCTGCAGCTCCCCCCACGCCAAGGACCCCTGAGCCCAGAACAGCGTCCCTGGAGAAATCCCCCAACTCCGTCTCCATTTGCTCCAAGTCGATATTACAGCTGAGGGATCAAAATCTGAGCTGGAGGCCATGCGTGAGGCCAACCCAGGCTGCTGAGAGATTGCAGAAACGGGACTAGGACCGACTGACACCCCGACTGTTTTCACGGCTGTTCCCAGACTAGCCTGAAATTCTCACACACACAGGTTCTAAAGCTGAGGCAGGGCCAAACACCTGATCCCGACCCTCTAGAACTTTGGGACGGTTCCAGGCCAGATCCCAGCTCTGCCGGTCTCCACACTGCACCAATCTGCTCCTCGGTGGAGATGGCTCTTTGAGCGCAGGGGAGAGCCGAGGGGCGTGGGGTTAGGAGGAATTTCATAGTTCTGCTGGGGACGGACCTTCCCTCAGTACTCAGGCTGGACCCGACATGGGTAGGAGATCCCAAAAAGCTCAGCTAGGGCCCACTGTCATTCCTCCCAGACCTCGGCACCTCTTGGGCCCAGGCTGCACTTATCAGCAGAAGCCCACCTGAGTCCCACCCCAGGCTGCAGCCTCCAATCAGAGCGTAAGGTTCAGGCGAGCGTTCAGTCTTGTAGGGGCTTCCCCAACGCTCTAGGCATCGGACCAGATGCTCAGCTGGTGTAAATCAGCGTAGCGATATTGATGTCAATGGAGCCGCAGTGCTTTACACCAGCTGTGTGGGTCTGGCCCATTGTGAAGCTCGCTCTTCGCTGGATTCGAGCAGCCTGATTCCTCTCTCACTGACACTGGTCCTACATGCGTGTGATTCCACTGACTGCACTGGAGCTACCAGTGTAAGTTAGAGGAGAATCAGACCCCTAGATGTTGTCACCCCGCCTGCTTCCCTTTGCAGGGCTGCTACCTATTTGTCCACACCCCCTGCTATCTCACCGTTGCCAGCCCCCGCCAGGCTACACCTGGAAAGGGAGGCTACAGCCCCCTTTCTCCGCTGCTTTTACCCAGGCTGTCATGGCAGGTTCTGATTGGCAGCCCTGGGAACTGACGCCCTCTCTGTTTACAGCACAGGTGCAGAACCAGCAGAGCTAGCTACCCTGCCCTGTGCTTAGCCCTCACCTGTGGTGCCCCTGTCTCGGTGTGAGAGGGGGTCTGGGCTCCACGGCCATTCTGCTGGGACTCCCTCCCGCCAGCGCTGGTGGCTGTGGTGACATGGACGTGTGTCCATTAGCGACTGGACTGAGATCTGCCAACCAGGCGCTGGATGGCATCAGCTTCCATCCACATCAGCATGCACTGGATTGGAGCCTGTAACCAGGGTGCAGATCTCACTCCCAGTCCCCACAAGCCATCAAAACCCACAGAAAACATCAGGCCAGATCCTCAGCTGGTGTACAACCCTGGAGCGACACCAATTCATGCTGCCCGAGGCTTTGCCCCAGTTAAATGACTCAGCCTGTCATAATCCTCTCTCTGGACGGGGTGCTGGCTCCCCTCTGCCCAGGAGCTAGGTGGCTCCCAGAACAGCCGGCTTGCTTTTTATTCCTCCTCAGCTGTGATTTGTCATTAAAATCTATGAGCTTGGGGCATCATATATTATAGACTGGAATTTATATTCACCACAAGGCTTTTTCATTGCATCAGTGAAATAGCCCTTCCCTTCTCCCTGCAAGCAGGATCTCTCAGAGGCGCCCGGCAATCTAGGAGCACAAGTTCTAGCGACTGTCAGCGGGTCTCGTGCTCCTAAGTCAAGGCCTTTGGGAAACAAAACCCACCTCTGCAACTCGGAGCAGCAATGACAAACAGCCCTCGCTGCTCTCACCTGCCCTGATGTTCCCCAGACAGCCCCTTCCCCTCCTCGCCACCCTGACCTTTCGTCTCTCCACAGCTCCTGCTGCATTCCTGGCCTCAGGCTTCTTTGCCCACCAAAGTCACTGCTACTGCCTGCCTCCCTGACCCCTTCCACTTTCCCCACTGTGACACACCCGGCCCATCCCTTGGGAGTGCACCTGGGCGGGGCCCCTACTGCCTGAGCGACGGACCAGCCCTGTGAGCGCAGGGACAGCAACAGTCTCACAAACCGTTCCACATGTTCCAGCCACCAGCAGGAGACAAAGCCACACTTGGCCACATGGGCTGGCTCAGGACTGACGGGCTCCCGCCTCCTGCCAAAGGCTTTCAGGTCATTGCTCTGTCTAGTTCCCGGCCCTGCATCGGACCACGTGATCTGACAGCCCACCTCCTACAGGAGAGCAGGAGCCCTACATGCCATGTGCTTCCTTGTCCAACCTCCCATCTTGTCTTGCATCCTGCTAAAGGATCAGTGCTCGGAGGAGGGCAAAGAGACACTGCCCACCCAAACCACAGCCTTCCTGTGCAACGGTAGAGCGACAGATGAGGAAATTCCTTCCTGGTCCCTGCCAGGCCCCCATCCTTGGAAATCTTGGCCATAGTCTGTTCTACTTAGATGCCAAAGCTGGAAGGGTGTGTGCCAAGGCAGCCATTGGTAACCTAGTGCACTAATGAAATGCCTCTGCTAATTCAGGGCGCAATGGGAGAAGCCCTGCAGGTACAGATGATACCTGCACGTCACTAGGTGTCGTGCAGTAGTAGTACTGAGTGGTTAGCGCAAGGAACTAGCATTCAGACCTGGACTTTCTGCCACTGAAAGGACCAGACCCTCAACTGCTGTCAATTGAAATCAATGGTATTACACCATTTACATCAGTGAAGATCTGGCCCTCACTATGTGACCTCAGACAAGTCATTTCCCCGCTCTGTGCCTCAGTTTCCCCATTTGTCGCTGGGGTAGGAATCCCGGCCTGCGATCACAGCGCTGGGAGAAGTGGAAGGAATTCCTGGAACACTAGTAAAGGTGAACAGGGAAGGCTGTTACATCCCGGGGTGTTATGTAAGCAAAGGCGACAGCTGAGCAGAATTCAGCAATCCGAGTTGGAAGACAGCACATCCTCAGTGAGGAGCCAGTATTTCCCATGGAGACGCGCTAGGCTTTAAAGGGGAAACACGCTTCCGACACAATATGCTTTAAAAGAAAAACTAGTTATGTGGGCGAGCTGCTCTCTGATTGGGCAAGGCAGACAACACGTCCGTTCCTTACACTGCTCCGATTGCTGCATGGTAGCTCCAGCAGCCCAGGAACAGCTAATCCATCATGTGTGACCGAGAGTGGGGCAAGAAAGAGTCCCTCTGAATGTATTCAGGCCCCCAGTTAATCCCTCTTTAAAGCCATTTGACTCTGGCACAGAATGTCCATTGTTGATTGTTGCTAAGAAATGGAAAGGTCAGCAGCAAATGAGCCACTGTCATCGGCAAACTGCAAAGCAACACTGAAAAGTGAGGGACAACTGACATGCCGGGGGGAGGAGGGATTGATGGCTGCACCTTCCTTGGCTTCTTGAGGACAGATAAAGGAAGCCTGAAAGGTCTGTATCTTTCTGCCTGTGTGTGTGTGTCAAGGTGTGGGTGTCTGTCTAGCTGTGTGTTCTTTTTTTTTAAAAATTATCTTTCCCCTGCTTGTTTTTTACGTTTGAAATTCAAGTCTTGTCTACCCTGATTTTCCTGGATGTCTCTATGGACAATCAGAGAACTGGCAGGATTAAGTCATCACAGGTACCACTGAGCACTGAGAGGGGGAAGGGATTTTAACTCAGGCTACTCCAAGCTCTTTGGGTTTGTTTTTTGTTCATACCTCGTTAACGCAAAGGCCTAGCACACCGTTGGGAGGAAAGATTTCTATGTTAAAGAGCCAAACTCCTCCGCCCTTTCCATTAACGAGAAAGGTCACACTCTGGTCCTCCAGAGACCTCCAGCAAAAAACATGAAAAACTTGATAGTAAAAACAAGTAGGGGAAAAAAACTTTTAAAAAGTTCAGTCATTCTTTACAGATCATAAAGGTGAACAAACTATTCCTTCCCACGGAAGGTCAGCACAGAATCCTGCTCCAACCAGCCCCGCTAATCAGACTCGAGGATGGACTCAGCACAAAAATGCACTGAAATAATCTTTGAAAAAGTCTGCCTCCCCTCCTCCAATCATGGGAAGCCATCAACCTCAGCGGGGCCTGGATTGGACCCCACATCACTTCCCAGTCCACTGACCCCTTGACACTGTCAGCCACGTGCCTGGGATGTCACAGAGTGGTGCGTTCGGCAATTCCCCGCTATGAACATTGCCCTCACGCGGTCTAGTGACGGTTCCGGTTACAGCTGGGCTCTAAAGGGTGACGCATGGAGAGAGGTGTGAAGGGATGGCGAGGAGCAGGCTGCTGCTGAACTGAGCGGTGCTGGCTCCTGCTTCCTGGAGCTCATCACAGTGAGAAGCTGATCACTAGAGCCATGGCACTGGCAGAGCCTGTGCCAGCTAATCCACACCCCTCTGCCAATGCTCCTCAACCCCCATGACAACAGCGTACTGCCAAGCCTGGGTCCCTGCACAGCTCTGCCGGTGCCCCTCCATCCCAACCGGCAGCCCCCTACTGCC
>NW_020696551.1:393252-428802 GCF_002925995.2 Terrapene triunguis | reverse complement strand
CTGCCGGTGCCCCTCCATCCCAACCGGCAGCCCCCTACTGCCCCAGCTCTGAGCTCCCCCGCCCAGCTCTGCCCATGCCCCTCCATCCCAACCGGCAGCCCCCTGCTGCCCCAGCCCTGAGCTCCACCGCCCAGCTCTGCCAGTGCCCCTCCATCCTGACCAACACCCAACCAGGAGCACCTCTTGCCTTTCCAGTCCTCTGTCTCCGTACCAATAGCTCTGTCAGTGTCCTTCCTCTCGACTCACAGCCCCCTGCGGTACCAATCCTGGACCCCCCCGCGCACTCCCAGCACCTCAGTGCTGACTCTGACTCCCCCTGCTTTTCCACCCCTGGGCCTCAGCGCACCCAGGACAGCCTGGGTGGCTATTCCCCCTGCAGGCTCATGTCCACGCTCAGCTTGTATCTAACCTGGGTTCCAGAGGCCAAGCTAATAGGGTGGGGGGTGACTACCCCTCCCCCACACTTGGGGCTGAAGAGCGTCATGACAGGGGGTGGCCAGGCCAACCCTGAACGGCACAGTGACCCTGTGCACCAGGCCGCAACACCCGGCGTGGAGTGCTGGGCCCAGCCTCATGGGACAGGAACAAGCGCAGCCCGGTGAGCGCAGACCTCACTCGCTCTCCAGCCCCCCACCAATGACCCTTCGCCCTCCAGCTGCAAAACCCGGCTCCTCCACTGCGGGGTTCAATCACCTCAGTAGTGAGAAGCAGCAAAACCTCCAGGGTCAGTTACAACATCCCAGCGCCTTGACACACTTAACACATGGGAGACAGCGTTATCTAGTGGCTAGAACACTGGGCTGAGACTCAGGAAACCTGGTTCTCATCACAGCTGGGTGACTTTGAGCAAGTCACTTCATCTTCCTGTGCCTCGGTTTCCCCATCTGTAAAATGGGGAGGATAAAACTGACCTCCTCTGTAGACTGCTTGGAGATCTCAGGATGGAATGTGCTAGGAAGAGCTAAGGACTATTACCGTTGAGCCTTGCTTGTGTAGATGGGACCATGACATGTTCCAGCCACCTTTCTCAACTGAGTCTGGGAACAGAGTCATTTTGCTAGTGCAGACGGGACCCAAGGCAGCAGTTTGATCTAGGCCTCACCTGGAGGGCAGATTGCACGAATGGTGGACACCAGGGCCAGTGAACGCCACTGGTGCGAGAGGGGCAGACAGTGGGAAAGCTGGTCAGGAAAAGGTTTCTTTTGCCCGTGAACAGTTTTGATGAAAAGGTTTTTTTCATTTTTACCAAATTTCTTCTTTGAACATTTGTGGGGTATTTTGTCAAAAAATTGAACACTGATTTTTCTGTTCTTGGCAACTGAAAATTTAAACTTCCTTTGCCCAACCCCTCCCCACCCCAACAATTTTGGGGTTTTGCTGAAAACCCCCAAAATTTAAACAAACCCAGACTCTCTTTGCAGAAATGTCCCTTTCCTTGTAACAGACACATTCCACCAAAAAATAATTTTGACAGAAAATTTCTGACTAGCTCTGGACAGTATAAAACAGGAACCTGGGTCTCATATCCCTTCCGTAGCTCTCTCAATTGCTAGGCCACGTAAACCGAGCTCCCAGCAAGTCCCTGCTGCAGCACAGAGCAAAACCTCAGTGCCGGGACGCAAAGAATGAACATAATCCTTAGCACCTCCCCAGGGCTTTTCATCTTCAAAACACTTTATGGACATTGACTAATTAATCCTCGCAGCACCCATGCAAGGCAGGAACTCAGACGTACCAACCCCCAGGCATGGTGGGGAAACTGAGGCACGGAGAAGGTCTGGGACTTGTCCAAGGCCACACAAGATATCAGTGTCAGAGCTGATAACAGAATCCAGGAGTTCTGAGATAGAGAGCTAGATAGATGGTGTGTATGCGGATAGATAGATCACAAGAGCATCCTTCTACCTATACTGTGTCCTTCCAGATATGTGCCTCCTAAGCCTCGCTCCACGCTCCGTCTTGCGGGAATTGGATAAGTCCTGATGCTGCTCGGAAGGGCTGGCTCGGGGCAGGTGCCGGCAGTAAAGCCAACCCCGCTAGGTTAGTGGGTATCCCTCTCGCTGCAGTCTGGCTTATCTCCGCCTGGCAATGCCTGACACAAACACACACCCAGGCAATCTCCAGCTCTAAGTGCAGGGAGAAAAACAACCAGGGGGAAGCACCTGCTGGGGCTTCTTGCAATGAAATATCAGAACTTTCTAAAATAGCCGCATGAGGAAAAGAACTTCCCGTGCCACTGGGGAATGAGGGGAGCTGGGTGTGGCTGGCGCAGGATCCGGGCCCGATCCTTGGCTGGGGTAAGCCATAGCGTCTCCATCAAAGCCAATGGAGCTGCTCCTGTTTACACCAGCAGGGGATCTGGCTCATTCTCGCTCTTCTACACACATTTTTCCTTCTTTAATCTAAACCAGTGAAGGAAGAAAAGGCCTGTCTCTTTTTTAAGTAGCATTAGGAATAACGCTGCTTATTGAGCCTGGCACCCATATAACAAGGCTCAGAACAGAGCACAGCAGTTTAAGGCTCCCCATTTACTCCCTGCATGTTAAGTCTGAGGATAAACGCACTGGGGCCAGACTGCTCTCTGGGAGTTATTGGTGTAAATCTGGAATGACTGGGCCCAATTCTCTCATTTGCCCCAATGGCAATCAGGAGTTACAATGGAATTACTCCAGATTTACACTGGGATAACTGAGATCATGGTTCGGATACGCTGGCATAAATCTGAAGTAACTCCGTTGCTCTGGATTTACACCAGTGTGTGACAGATTGGAATCCAGCCCATACATCAGCTGATTGCTGAGCCTGTCAGCCAAACCCAGCACCTCACAGGGACACAGCTCCCGCTGGTGCCTGGCGCACTTTGCCCGAATAGTCATTTGGTGCCCCCCCTCACTCGCCCCTGGGGGAGGGGGCTGGGGTGGAAATCTCCAGGAGGGTTCCCTTGTGATGTCCCCTTTGGGCTGAATGAGCCGGGGGGGCTGGCAGTCCCACACCCACAGGATCCTCAGGAGGACTCCTGGGCTGCACTGTTTTTGCTGGGAGATCTCCACGGAGTCAGTGGGAAGAGACCTTGGGCCAGATGGGAGCCCCTGGGTCTTTGGTGCCCAAATCCCCTTAAAAACCTGTCCCATGTGCCTCTCTCCTCCCCTGCCCTTCTCTGCAGGCTCCCAACCCCTCCTTTGGGGGGCTGCGCCCATCCCCGTGTGCAGAGCCCTCTGCACAGAGAGCTCGGGGACACACAGGGAGGAATCAGTTCGACCGAGTAAGTACTACACAATGGAGCTTGCACTAAAATCCCCACCCCTACCGGATCCAGGCCAGGCCAGGGATCCGGGCTGCTATCCAGGTGACTGCTCCTGCCTCAAAGAAACTTCCTCTCCGATCCCATGCCATGGAGAGCGCGAATCAGAACACCCTGGGTGCCTGGCCAGCCCGCTGGGTTTGCTCGCCAAGGCTGGGGGGGAGAAGTAAACACTGCGGGGGAGCATGGTGCACAGCCTCGGGGTGGGGGGGGCAGCTGTGCTAAAGCAATGGGGGCTGCTGCTGATTTCAACTCTGAGAGCAACCATGTCCCCCCAGCCAGGGCTGACTGGGCATCTTGGGGGAACCACCCCAGGACTGCCTGTGTGCTGGAGACAGCCCAGAGCTATGCACTGCTAAGGAATAACACACACTGAGATGCACACCCAGTGAGTCACACTCACACACCCCGCTACACACTCACACACAGACACACTCACAGCGCTACATGCTCACACACCCCGCTACACACACACCCAGAGACACACTCACAGCGCTACACACTCACACACCCCGCTACACACACACACCCAGAGACACACTCACAGTGCTACACACTCACACACCCCGCAACACACCCAGAGAGATACACCCACAGCACTACACACACACACACCCCGCGACACACTCACACACCCCGCTACACACACTCACAGTGCTACACACTCACACACAGTTGTGCCTCCAGAGCGGCTCCCTGCGTGGGGCATGGCCCTGGGAGCCCCCCCGGCTGGCCCTGCCACCAGCCAATTCCGCACCTGCCAGGACCTCCACTCCCCAGTGTATATAGCGGGGCGCTGAGAGCCATTGACCCAAACTGCAAAGCCTGGCTGGGATGGAAACCACTTCCCGACGGGGGTGCCGCAGCCCCCCCCCCGCTAGTGCCAGCGCCTATGGGAATGGCTCATTGTCCCCCCCGCCCCGCCCCACACCCAGCCCAGCGGCACCCCTCGGCGAGCTCCCCCCCTCGGCTCCCTGCACAGGCACAAACTTTCCGCCCCCCCGCCCTGCCCTGCCCTGCCCTGCCCTGCCCCCGGGCCCGCGGCAGCGCCCATCCCCGTGGCGACGCGGCTGCCCGTACCTGCAGGAGACGGTGAGCTCCACCTTGGTGGCCGGGATGCTGCCCGCGATGGGGTCGAAGTCGCTCACCGAGGCCATGTCGCCCCCCTTGTCCATCGCCTCTTCCATGGGCGTCCAGCCGCGCCCCCCGGGGCCTCCCGCTCACAGCCCGGGCGCTGCGGGGGGCTCAGAGCCGGGCACCGAGCGGGACATAGCCAGCGCCGGGCGCGCAGCCGGCTCCTCGCTCCGCCTGCACCACTGGCGGGCCGGCTCCGGAGCGCTCCCCGGCTGCCTGCCAGGCTCCGCCCCTCAGCCCCCGCCCCGAGGCGCTGCCCCCCGGCCGGGCCGGGCGGCGGGGGGGAGCCCGGAGCCCTGGGCAGGGGCGGGGAGGAGCCTTTCCGGGGGTGCCTGGGGTGGGGCTGTTGTGTGAGTCCCTGGGAGGGGGGTGCATGTGTGAGTGTACTTGTGGGTCTGCCTTTGCTGGGGGGGTTCCCTGGGCCAGGCGTTGTGCTGTGTGGTGCCTGCTGCGGGTTGCTGCCTCTTGGCCCAGTGTCCCTGTGCATGCAGGTGGGAGCCTTCTGTCAGTGGGGGGTTGCTGTGTGCGTGGGCCTGTATGTTTGGGTGTGTTGGACGGGTGGTGTGCTGTGTGTGGCTATTGTATGTGTGTGGGGGGGACATGTCAGTTTGGGGGGTGTATTTGGCATGTCACTGGGGTGCGTTTGGTGGTATGTGTGTGTGCGTTGTGTGTTTGTGAGGGTGTGTTATGTATGTGGGGAGGGTGACTGTCCCTGTGTGTGTGTGCATTGTGTGTGTGTTTGCGAGAGGAATGTTATATATGAGGGAGGAGTTGATTGTGTATATTTCACATCTGTTGTGTGTGTGTGTTGCTACTGAGAGACAGGAAGCGAGGTGCGTTAAACCAGCCCATCAGAGAACAGGCCCTGCCTTCCATTCCCCTGCCCCCAGCACCAAACACACTCAGAGCACAGGGCACAGGCATGTCCTGCAAACTGCGTCCAGCCTTGGCACGGGGCCTTTGGCTCAGGGGCTCTTGGACAGTGTCCCACTGAACTCTTGCTCCCCAGATCTACACTCTAGTGGACAAGTAACCCCACAGACTGCTAGGAAGAGCAAAGGGAGACTAGCAAATCTCCCCACTGACTCAAAGCCCAGCACGTGAATTACTGGGGGTGGGGGTTGGTCCCTAATCACCTGCTTTCCGTCTGTCGCCCACTCTGCTGCGAGTAGCGCTAGAGCAGCAAGAAGCCGCCCCGGCTGAAATCCCGGTAACTTTAACCAAGTAAGGAGTGCGGGGCAAGAGGGAACGTGGCAGTGTAGACGGGCCCAGACTCTCAGCTGGTGTAAGTAGTTGTCGCCCCAGAGATTCAATGGAGCGACACTGACTTGCACCAGCTGAGGATCTGGTCCACAGACTTTCATGGGACCACTCCAATGTATGCCAGCTGTGGGGCTGGCGCCTGCTTTCTCAAAGACTTCCCCACCCTGGGGTGTCTGGGCCAAACCCGGGAAGCACTCACTCCCCTGAGGAGCTGCCAGAGTCAGTGGAGCTGCTCACATAAGGGAGGAATTTGCAGGTATGTTGTCTAAAAGCACTAACTTTTTGTGGGCCCAATCCTGCATAGCCTTATGCCAGTAGTCCCATTGGGCCCAATTCTCCTCTCACTTACCCTGGCATAACCGCATTGATTTCAGTGCTGTTACTCCTGATTTACACCGAGGGTGAGAGAATTGGGCCCACTGGGATTATTCACAGGAGCAAGGCGCTGCAGAGTCCGGTTCTGTGGGGACTGATGGACCTTAGTCCTGTATTGGATATGAACCTCTAGGGTATGTTTTATTCCTTTTGCCTGGGAAGAAGCATTGCTGAAATCAGCAGTAGCAGCCCTGGGCTCTAGATCTTGCGCTTATCCCAGCAGCTCCCAGTCCAGGATAAAGGCCTTTACACCAGTGCTTAGCCCTTGCTATCATTTCACCTGCATTTGCTTTTTGGCAAGGATAGGAAACCCCCCCTTGGGGTAGCATCCAGGAACAGATTCTGGGGACTGGTTTCAGTTTGCAGAGCTCAGTTCCACCGTACGCCACCAGGTGTCACTGCAACCAACCCATCGTGGGGAGCCAGATTAGCTGAGCAGGCTGTGGGAGTGAGGAAAATTGTAAATACTGTAGTCTCTTTAAAGGTTGCTGAGTCCAGAGCGCTCCCCTTCACAGATGAACACAACGCTCCGCCAGGCAGGGCCGGCCCTAGGGCAATTCCACCAATTCCCCAGAATCGGGCCCCATGCCTTAGGGGGGCCCCGCGCCATCCTGAAGGAGCTGCCACTGAAGTCCCGGCGCTGTCTTTGGTGGCAGCTCAATCTCTGCCAGGGAGGAAAGTCCCTCCGCTCAGGGCCGGCTCCAGCATTCCTGCCGCCCCAAGAAAAAAAAAAAAAAAAATTGGGGGGGAAAAAAAAGCCACGATCGGCGGCAGCAGTTCAGCGGCAGGTCCTTCGCTCCTAGAGGGAGTGAGGGACCTGCCGCCCCCGAATTGCCGCAGGTGCTGTCCCTCTCCCTTGGCCACCCCAAGCACCTGCTTGTTAAGCTGGTGCCTGGAGCCGGCCCTGCCTCCGCTGTAGTGCCGCCAAAGGCACTGGCAGCTGATTGAGCTGCTGCAGAAGTCCCAGCACTGTCGGCGGCAGCAGCTCAATCGTTGCCGCTATCTTCGGCGGCAGCTCAATCGCTGCCGCTGAAGACAGCGGCGGGATTTCGGCGGCTGCTCCTTCGAATAGGGCCCCGCAGTGCCTAAAGCCGGCCCTGCCGCCACGCAGACACGGGTGCGTCTGTAAGCAGGTGGGCTAAATCCCCTGCTGGAGTGAACACAATGACGTGAGAGTTTCCCCTGTTTACACTAACAGAAAATCTAGCCCCAAACCTGCTGGTTTCTAAACTCCACTCTGGGGTCAGTCAGTGGGAGTCTCTGTGGGCACAGGTGCAGGCCTGTGACTGGAGCGTTGTCATTTACACATAGAAATGGAGGGTGAGGAAATTACAGACCAAGGTTCCAGACACTGAAAGGTAGAAGATGGAAAGGTTGGAGCTCAGACAAGGCAAACAGCAGAAAGTCTGATTAATAACAGTACTAATAATGATCTTCTGCCTGAGAAGTGTCTGGAGGGGATGGTGTGATGAGACTGCCTACAATGGCATGTAACCAATTTGTGGCTACTAGCAGCAGATATCTCCAGTGGCCAGACACGGGACACTAGATTGGGAGGACTCTGAGTTACTACAGAGGATTTTTTCCCAGGTGTCTGGCTGGTGGCTCTTGCCCATATGCTCAGGGTCTAACTGATCACTATATTTAGGGTCAGGAAGGAATTTTCCCCCAGGTCAGAGTGGCGGAGACCCTGGGGGGTTTCGCCTTCCTCTGCAGCATGGGGCACGGGGCACTTGTAGGTTTAAACTAGTGTCAATGGTGGATTCTCTGTAACTTAAAGTCTTTAAATCATGATTTGAGGAGTTCAGTAACTCAGCCAGAGGTTAAGGGTCTATGACAGGAGTGGGTAGGCGAGGTGGGCAGGAGGGGCAGAGTTAAGGTTGTTTTAACATTTTCTGAATGGGAATGTTGAAAGGACCAGGATTTTCCAAAGTGAGCAGTGAGTTTGGGTGCCTCAGCTTGGGGTGTCCATCTTGAGAAACGTCTTAAGGGAGGGTCTTAATGAAAGTGATCACCTGGCCTCTGAGGATCTGACCCCTCTGAAGTTGGGCAACCCAAAATTCTAGTCACTTCTGAAAATCATGGGGGCAGATCCTCAGCTGGCATAAACTGGAGCCGTGACAATGTTCACCAATTAATGCTCTGCCCCGTGGCATAACTTCCTGACTTTCAAATGATATTTTACTCTTGAACAAATTGCCTCACCTTCCTCTGGTTTTGCTTCCATAACCACCCGGCTCTAATAACATTGTTGGAAGGTAGCAAACGGCTATTTAGCCATGGGTCTGTCTGGGAACTTCCTAAAACTAAAACTCCTCAAATGTTATTTCAGTTTCTTCCTGATGCAGCTTCCAAAGTACATCTCAGGCAAGAGCATCCCAGACTCTCTTCTCCAAAACCAGCTTTATTCCACCGGAGTCAGACTCTGTCTGATCAGAGAAGGAGCAATTGGGAGCCTGCAGAATGTATCAACTCCACGTCAGGACACATGCAGCTCCTACTGTCTCTGCCAGAGAAGGGTCGGGTGCTTTCAGTACTCTCCTGAGGGGTTTATAAGCTCCACAGCTTTCTAGCACTGTAGCATCCTTAGTGGAAGAGGAGAAACAGGGCTCATTTGCCATGACTAGCAAGGGGGTTTATTAGGGAGGCTGCTGGACACAGACAGACTCTGTGGTTCTCTCGGCTCACTAGCTCCCAGACTGAGCTGGCAAGGGTCACCGCTAGGGGTCTCTCTAAGTCCTGGCTTGGACTATTCCGTCCTGGAAGGGGCGGCTGGCTACGCTCCATCTCTGAGATGGGGGACGTGACCCTGTGCTGGACGATGGGGCGAGCTGCTGACTCCTGTGCTTCCAAACAGCGTTGGGACAAAATACACCGTGTGAGAGCACAGCTCCCTCCTGCCAGTACGCGCCACAGGAGAAAGGCTCCCTATGGCACAGTCCAGCAGCTGCGTGGGCAGCAATCGGCCTGCTACCATCTGACTGAGGCCATGGGCCGCTATGCCCTCACGTTAGCGCCTCTCTTGTGCTAAGGCCCCTGTAGGCTGTCCCAGTGACATCTGGGGGCCTTAAAGGAGGCACAAATCTCAGCACAGCCCCTGTGTAAGAGCCACCTCCCCCCCACCCCCACCCCTGATTAGAGCTATCGGAACAGCCCTACAGCCGTCCTGCTTCATGCCCTGGATGCAGGGCGTGTTCAGGGCAGGAAGTAGACACCATGGGGCAGGCTGGGCTGGACTGCACTGTATGCTGGCTAGTCCCTGCTTGCCAGGGCCCACCAGGAACTGTGGGAAGTCAGCTCTGACTCCCACCGGGGCTGGGCTGGGCAGGGCAGACCCCCAGCTCCACCAGGATATGTGAAGCACAAATCTGGCTTTGGGCCCCTTGGTGCCCACCCCCACATCCATTCCGGCATTCAGCACAGGGACAGAAGGACTGAGACCCCGGGCCAGCGTGCTGCAGGGGCAGAGCGTGAGGCATGGGATCCTGACTAGGAGCCAAATACCTTTGAGGATCAGGGCTTTATATCCCCACCAAGGGCCGGATTCTGAGCGCACTGAAGTCCCTGAGAATCTTTTGGTTGACTCCAGTGAGATCAATGGAAGCTCTTGGGCCTACTTCTCCCCCGGCTGGATTAGGCCCCCTGTGTCTGCATCATCTTCCCTTGTGTGCATCTCTTGCCAGCAGCCCTGTGTCCCTGCACCCCAGCACAGCACTCTGCTAACTGAGGCCAGACTCTGACTAGGACTGCAGACTACACCTGTGAACTAGACAGGAAACTCCTTTGTCTCTGCTATGTCTCACTCGTGCAGCAGGGTTCAGAGTTTGGATCAATTTTTAGGCAGTTTTAAAATACCCCCTTCTCCTGAGAAAGGATTCACAACATTTTTCAATGAGACGTTTAAAATCACACTCATCAATTTTTAAAAAAAATCTAAATCTCACTCATTCAGACTGTCAGCTTGACAGCCCCAAATGCTATATTTAAAATCGCTCCCTTTACCTGTGTGGCTGATGATAACTCTGGGGCTGATTGAGACTGAAATCAGCTCAAAAAAACCCCATTTACTTGTCATCTGGTTTTGCTGTTTCACATTTCGCTCCTCTTAGGCTGGGAGCAGTGAGAGCAAGTTTGCATCTGCTCAGTTTCCGTTCAGTGATGCTCCTGGTGGCCCCTGCAGCAGGGGAATGTTGGGGGCAGTCAGCTCCCAACTCTGCAGATGTAGTTACATCTGTCGACCTCTAATACTTCTGCGGGGCCATTAGTATCTGAGCACCTTATATTCTATACCGTATTTATCCGCACAACGCTCCTGTGAGATGGCCAGTTCTTTATCCCTATTTTACAGATGGGGAAACTGAGGCACCGAGAAACTAAGTGACTTGCCCATGGTCACAGAGCTGGGAATTGAACTCAGGTCTCCAGCACCCTAACCACGGGGCCATCCGTCCTCTCTGTATCGTCGTTATTTAGGAACATCAGACCAGGGTCTGTCTAGCCCAGTCCCCTGTCTCCAAGCTGCTTCAGAGGAAGATGCAAGGACTCCCCTAATGGACAATTATTGAATAGTCTGGCCATGAGTTGGGCAGAGAAGTTGGATGGCAAAAAAACACCATAGGGTCAATTTCTTCCTGCTCCCCCTCAACTAGTGCCTGCTTTGTGCAGTAAGGCAGGAAGGTTTAAACCCCTTTCCAATTTCTAAAGACCAATTCATCTTAGCCTTACAAACATGCCCACCTCGGTAAGCAATGGGACTACTCACCTGTGTAAAGTTCTGCATGTCCATAAGTGCTAGGACTGGGCATAAATACACAATTCTTTTAAAATCCTGATCAGTTCTTGGGGCCAGATCCTCAGCTGGTGCAAACTAGCATTGAAGTCAACAGAGCTGTAGTGACTTTCACCAGTCAAGGAACTGACTGACACTTGATCTCAACAATACCTTGTGGCAATGAGTTCCACCGGCTAACTGTGTGAGACAGGGTTTTGTTTGATTGCTTTTATATTTTATTGCCTTTCAGTTTCACAGAATGTCAAAATACAGTTCTCCTGGAGGGTGTTCCTGTCTGCCATAAAGCGGTTCTTTGATCTACAGACAGTCACAGACTTGGCTAACACTGATGGGTGTGCTAACCACACTTCTATCAGGATAAATGGAATGAGCAATTAAGCCCCTTTATGGAGTGAAATAGCTGGAGACAATAGAAGTCTCAATTGAAGCACTTGGAGGAGAGGAAGGTGATCAGGAACAGTCAACATGGATTCACCAAGGGGAAGTCATGCCTGACCAACCTGATTGCCTTCTATGATGAGATAACTGGTTCTGTGGATATGGGGAAAGCGGTGGACGTGATATACCTTGACTTTAGCAAAGCTTTTGATACGGTCTCCCTGTGACGGGTTCGGTCATAGAGACCCCCTAGGGGCTGTCACCTGATGTGCTGAAACTACCTCTGAACCCATTTTCCCTGCCAGCTTGGGACTCCAGAACTGTGTCTTGTTGAGCCAGACATGCTACTCTGCTGCAACACAGATCCAGGATCTGAGCGACACCCCCAAAGCTGGGTGTATGGATGGATGGATGGAGTGTATAGGGATGGATGGATGGATGAGAGGGGTGTATGGAGATAGATAGCTATGGTGTATGGAGATGGATGGATGGGGTGTATGAGGATGGATGGATGGGGTATATGGGGATGGATGGATGGATGGATGGAATGTATGGAGATGGATGGATGGGGTGTATATGGATGGATGGAGGGAGGGACTCCAGAACCCTGCCTTGTTGAGCCAAACACGCTAGCCTGCTGCAACACAGTCCCAGGTCTGGTCCATGCCCCCAAAGCTGCAGACTTTACCAAAAACTGCTTAGCAGGTCACCTATCTCCAGCATCCAGAAACCCAGTTCCCAATGGGATCCAAACCCCAAATAAATCCGTTTTACTCTGTATGAAGCTTATATGGGGTAAACTCATAAATTGTCCAACCTCTATAACACAGATAGAGAGATATGCAAGGCTGTTTGCTCCCCCAGGTATTAATCACTTACTCTGGGTTTACTAATAAACAAAAGTGATTTTATTAAGTATAAAAAGTAGGATTTAAGTGGTTTCAAGTAATAACAGACAGAACAAAGTAAGTTACCAAGTACAATAAAACAAAACACGCAAGTCTAAGCCTAATACAGCTTTGCGACCAGAGGCCGCTAACAGGGAGTTTCGAGGTAGTTTGGAAGGGGAGTGGGAAGGGGGCGAGGTACACTTTCCATTCTTTAAAACCTTTAAATTAAACTATAATAAAATCTTCTTGATTTAAACAAAACCCCTCTCATTAACCTAGGTAGCTGTAGGACAGAATGCAGGCAGAAGCCCAGCAGCAAAGTGGGGGCTATCCTGTTTATTGCACTCAGTGTAGCATGTATGATTACCTGCCCTGTGGGCGGGTGGCATATGTGTGCATTTGGCGCAAGGAGCTCCTGGCCCTCAGAAACCACATACGGGCTTTGGAGGCCAGGGTGGCAGAACTGGAGGAGCTAAGGGAGGCAGAGAGGTATGTTGATGAGGCTTTCTGGGACACTGTAGATTTGTCCCACCTCCGGTCAGACAGCTCCTGTGCTGTTAAGGAGGATGAAAGGCTCAGGGAAGGAGAGCAGTCAATGGGAGCAGAGGGAAACCTTCCCATAGTTGGGACCCTCCTTCCAGATGATGTTGGGATATCCTCTTGCACTGAGGTTACCTCTCCGGGGAGGGAACTCCAGTCATTAGGAAAAGGCAGGTGTTAGTAATGGGAGATTCGATCATTAGAAACATAGATAGCTGGGTTTCAGATGACTGGGAGAACTGTATGGTGACTTGCCTGCCTGGTGCGAAGGTTGCAGATCTCTCGAGGCATCTAGATAGATTTATGTGTAGTGTTGGGGAGGAGCCAGTGGTCGTGGTACCTGTAGGTACCAATGACATACGGAAGGATAGGAGAGACGTCCTGGAGACCAAATTTAGGCTGCTAGGAAAGAGACTGAAATCCAGGACGTCTATGGTGGCATTCTCAGAAATGCTTCTAGTTCTACGCACAGGGCCAGGTAGGCAGGCAGAGCTTCAGAGTTTCAATGCGTGGATTAGACGATGGTGTAGGGAGGAGGGGTTTAGATTTATTAGGAACTGGGGAAACTTTGGGGATAGGGGGAACCTATACAGGAAGGATGGGCTCCACCTAAACCAAAGTGGATCCAGACTGCTGGCACTTAACATTAAAAAGGTTGCAGAGCAGTTTTTAAACTAAGAGATGGGGGAAAGCCAATTGCTGCAGAGGAGCACGTGGATCGGACAGAGACTTCTCTCAGAGGAGAGCCTATTGATAGAGATTCTCTAGGTTTTAGTCAGGAGGAGAGAATGGAAGAGCATAAAGTATGGGCCAGATCAGATGAGAAACATTCACACAAAAAAGAATCTGACACATCAGAAAAGGGCAGACAAATAAACAGTGACAAGTTTTTAAAGTGCTTGTACATAACTGCTAGAAGTCTAAATAATAAGATGGGTGAGCGAGAATGCCTCGTGTTAAAGGAGGATATTGATATAATAGGCATCACAGAAACCTGGTGGAGTGAGGACAATCAGTGGGACACAATCATTCCGGGGTACAAAATATATCGGAAGGACAGAACAGGTTGTGCAGGGTGGGAGTGGCACTATATGTGAAAGAAAATGTAGAATCAAATGAAGTAAAAATCTTAAATGAATCCACATGTTCCATAGAATCTCAATGGATAGTAATTCCATGCTCTAAAAAGAATATAACAGTAGGGATCTATTATCAACCACCTGACCAGGACAGTGATCGTGACGATGAAATGCTAAGGGAAATTAGAGAGGCTATCAAAATAAATAACACGATAATAGTGTGGGATTTCAATTATCCCCATATTGACTGGGTACGTCACTTCAGGACGAAATGCAGAGACAAAATTTCTCAATACTTTAAATGACTGCTTCTTGGAGCAGCTGGTAGAGGAACCCACAAGGGGAGAGGCACGTCTCGATTTAGTCCTGAGTGGAGCGCAGGATCTGGTCCAAGAGGTAACTATAACAGGACCTCTTGGAAACAGTGACCATAATATAACAACATTTAACATTCCTGTGGTGGGAAGAACACCTCAACAGCCCAATGCTGTGGCATTTAATTTCAGAAAGGGGAACTATGCAAAAATGAGAAGGTTAGTTAAACAGAAATTAAAAGGTATAGTGACTAGAGTGAAATCTCTGCAAGCTGCATGGACGCTTGGAGCCACCGTGGCTTAACAACCATGTAAAAGAAGCAATGAGAGATAAAAAGGCATCTTTTAAAAAGTGGAAGTCAAATCCTAGTGAGGTAAATAGAAAGGAGCATCAAGACTGCCAAATTAAGTGTAAAAATGTAATAAGAAAAGCCAAAAAGGAGTTTGAAGAACAGCTAGCCAAAAACTCAAAAGGTAATAACAAAATGTTTTTTAAGTACATCAGAAGCAGGAAGCCTGCTAAACAACCAGTGGGGCCCCTGGACAATGGAGATACAAAAGGAGCACTTAAAGACGATAAAGTCATTGCGGAGAAACTAAATGAATTCTTTGCTTCAGTCTTCATGGCAGAGGATGTAAGGGAGATTCCCAAACCTGAGCCCTCCTTTGTAGCAGACAAATCTGAGGAATTGTCACAGATTGAAGTGTCATTAGAGGAGGTTTTGGAATTAATTGATAAACTCAACAGTAACAAGTCAACCGGACCAGATGGCATTCACCCAAGAGTTCTGAAAGAACTCAAATGTGAAATTGCAGAACTATTAACTATGGTTTGTAACCTGTCCTTTAAATCAGCTTCTGTACCCAATGACTGGAAGATAGCTAATGTAACGCCAATATTTTAAAAGGGCTCTAGAGGTGATCCCGGCAATTACAGACCAGTAAGTCTAATGTCAGTACCAGGCAAATTAGTTGAAACAATAGTAAAGAATAAAATTGTCAGACACATAGAAGAACATAAATTGTTGGGCAAAAGTCAACATGGTTTCTGTAAAGGAAAATCATGTCTTACTAATCTATTAGAGTTCTCTGAAGGGGTCAACAAACCTGTGGACAAGGGGGATCCAGTGGACATAGTGTACTTAGATTTCCAGAAAGCCTTTGACAAGGTCCCTCACCAAAGGCTCTTACGTAAATTAAGTTGTCATGGGATAAGGGAAGAGCCTTTCATGGGTTGAGAACTGGTTAAAAGACAGGGAACAAAGGGTAGGAATATATAGTAAATTTTCAGAATGGAGAGGGGTAACTAGTGGTGTTCCCCAAGGGTCAGTCCTCGGACCAATCCTATTCAACTTATTCATGAATGATCTGGAGAAAGGGGTAAACAGTGTGATGGAAAAGTTTGCAGACGATACTAAACTGCTCAAGATAGTTAAGACCAAAGCAGACTGTGAAGAACTTCAAAAAGATCTCACAAAACTAAGTGACTGGGCAACAAAATGGCAAATGAAATTTAATGTGGATAAATTTAAAGTAATGCACATTGGAAAAAATAACCCCAACTATACATACAATATGATGGGGGCTAATTTAGCTACAACTAATCAGGAAAGAGATCTTGGAGTCATCGTGGATAGTTCTCTGAAGACGTCCACGCAGTGTGCAGCGGCAGTCAAAAAAGCAAACAGGATGTTAGGAATCATTAAAAAAGGGATAGAGAATAAGACGGAGAATATCTTATTGCCCTTATATAAATCCATGGTACGCCCACATCTTGAATACTGCGTACAGATGTGGTCTCCTCATCTCAAAAAAGATATACTGGCATTAGAAAAAGTTCAGAAAAGGGCAACTAAAATGATTAGGGGTTTGGAACGGGTCCCATATGAGGAGAGATTAAAAAGGCTAGGACTTTTCAGCTTGGAAAAGAGGAGACTAAGGGGGGATATGATAGAGATATATAAAATTATGAGTGGTGTGGAGAAAGTGAATAAGGAAAAGTTATTTACTTGTTCCCATAATATAAGAACTAGGAGCCACCAAATGAAATTAATGGGCAACAAATAAAAGGAAGTTCTTCTTCACACAGCGCACAGTCAACCTGTGGAACTCCTTGCCTGAGGAGGTTGTGAAGGCTAGAACTATAACAGGGTTTAAAAGAGAACTAGATAAATTCATGGAAGTTAAGTCCATGAATGGCTATTAGCCAGGATGAGTAAGGAATGGTGTCCGTAACCTCTGTTTGTCAGAGGGTGGAGATGGATGGCAGGAGAGAGATCACTTGATCATTACCTGTTAGGTTCACTCCCTCTGGGCAGGGCCGTCTCTAGGTTTTTTGCCGCCCCAATCAAAAAAATGTTTGGCTGCCCCCCACGCCAGCCCTGGGCTTCCCCCCACCAGTGTCCTCACCCACCTGCACCCCCTGCCGCCCCAGCCCTGGGCTCTCTCTTCCCCCCCACCCGCACCCCCTGCTGCCCCAGCCCTGGCTCTCCCCCCCCCCCCAAATGTGACCTCCTCGTTCACCACAGCAATCCCCATTTACACTTGCAGTGGGGATCAAACCATTTCTCTTATTTTTATTTCACTTTAGTATAAATCTCCCCCCCCATCCCCCGCAACCCCATCTTTAGTGCTCCAAATGCACATGGAAGGGATAGAGACTAACCCTCAAACCTTGTACCTGGAAAGGGATGGGGATCTAGTAAAGAGGGTTCAGACAGAGGAGCGGGTGTGGGGGTGTTTGGGGGCTCTATGCTGGCAGAGAAGCAGGGTGTGATGTACTCACAGAGGAGGGTGGAGGAGGAGAGGAGGTATCAAGTGGGTTGCGGGAGAAGAGGTGCAGGGGAAGGGGGAGGTGCAGGAGGAGAGGGCTGGGGGAGGGTACAGGGGGAGAGGTGCGGGTGAAGGGAGAGTACAAGGGGAAGGAGTATGGTGAAGGAGCGATGGGGGGAGGTACAAGTGAAGAGGCTGCGAGCGGGATGGGGGGTGCAAGGGCTGAGGGGGGCAGGCGCTGACAGCTGCTTCCCCAGCCCCGTGCAGGCAGAGCCGAGAGGACGGACACTGACCCCTAGGTGGCCGAGCCGCGGGGGTCCCCTGGCGGGGCAGTATCCCCCACTGCCCCGCTCAGAGCCGGGCTCTGCCTCTCCCCTCCCCTGGCGCTGTGGGGGCCCGGGGCAAGCAGCGCGGGGCTGAGGCGGGGGAGGTGCGCAGCTGGCTGAGCCCGGGGGCAGGAGGGGGCAGCTCCCTGGCAGCTCGGGCTGCCCAGCCACTTGCGCCATCAGCGCGCGAGCCGGGATCCATGCCCCCTGTCCAGCCCGGTGGCACCCTGCACAGCCCACTCAGGCGGGGAAACGCCGCGCCGCCCTGGGGAGACTCAGAGCAGCAGCGGTGGCGGCAGCAGGACCCCTCCTCCCTCCCTGCATCCCAGGGCCCGCTTCCCTCCCTCCCCGGCTCCTCACACAGTCCGGGAGTCCCTCTCACCGCCGCAGCCCAGGCTTGGCTCCAGGGCATGATGCTCTGGCTCTCCAGCGGCAGGGCTCTGGTCAGCACCGGCTCCCGGCTTTTTGCCACCCCAAGCAAAAAAAAAGGGGGGGGGGGGCAGAGTGCCACCCCTTGGAAAGTGCCGCCCCAAGCACATGCTTGGAGCGCTGGTGCCTAGAGCTGGTCCTGCCTCTGGGGCACCTGGCATTGGCCACTGTTGGCAGACAGGATACTGGGCTGGATGGACCTTTGGTCTGACCCAGTGTGGCTGTTCTTATGTTCTTAAGAAACTGAATACAGGTAAATCTCACCCTCAGAGATGTTCCAATAAGCTTTTTTCACAGACTAGACTCCTTCTTAGTCTGGGCCCAGTCCTTTCCCCTCGTACAGTTCTTGTTAGTTCCAGCTCAGGTGGTAACTAGGGGTTTTCTCATGACTGGCAGCTCCCTTTGTTCTGTTTCACCCCCTTTTATGGCTTTGGCACAAGGCGGGAATCTTTTGTCTTTCTGGGTCTCCATCCCTCCTTCTAAATGGAAAAGCACCAGGTTTTAGATGGATTCCACTACTAGTGACATGGTCACATGTCCTGTGAGCCCCCAGCCTCCATTCTTCCAGGGCTGGCCCACACTGTACCCAGGAAGGTTTGCAAGTAAACAGACCATTTACAACCAATTGTCCTAGTCAATGGGAGCCCTTAAGATTCTAAACCACCATTTATGCCCACACTTTGCATAATTACAATAGGACCTCAGAGTTATACTTCATATTCCTAGTTTCAGATACAAGAATGATACTTTCATACAAATAGGATGAACACACTGAGTAGATTATAAGCTTTGTAATGATACCTTACAAGAGACCTTTTGCATAAAGCATTCCTCAGGGGGAAAGTAAAACCCACGTGATACCCTGGTGCTGTGTGCCCTTCCCAGTGGTTAATTGACTGGACCAGTCCCTCCATGTGCTGAATCCTACTGGGAGAGCTGCTCCAGCGCCCTGGGCCATACAGGGCATGTTACAACCTGGCACAGGGGGTACTTCCTGTTGCCCTTGCTAATGAGCTCATGAAACGTTAACGCCGGCAACAGGGGCCCAACTAAAAGGGTGCCCTAGATCTGCCACTGCTGGATGTTCGGCCCAGGAGCTTCTTAGAACTGAATGGCCAAGGGGTGCCAGGGTCTCGGACTCGCTCCACGTGCTACCCTCAGGGCAGTGAACTCCTCCCCTCCCTGTGCCCCGCCATAGGGGGAACCCAAGCTGTCAGGCCAGATGAAGGCTGTGTTGGCCGAGTGCCTGGGACCCACGCTGGACATCTCCACCAAAAACATCACCAAGTCCTTGGTGTCCTTCATGGAGATCAAAGAAGACGGGATCGGCTTTTCCATCCGGGATTCCTACTTTCCGGCCTGACTCACAGGAACACAGGAAGGCTTACAAGTAAACAGAGCTATTTACAACCAAATGTCCTGGTTAATGGGAGCCATCAAGATTCTAAACCACCATTAATGGCCCACACTTTGCATAGATACAAGAATGATACATACATACAAATAGAATGAACACACTCAGTAGAATATAAGCTTTGTAATGATACCTTACAAGAGACCTTTTGCATAAAGCATATTCCAGTTTCATCATATTCACATTCCAAGCATATTTTCATAAATCATATGGAGTGCAATGTCACACTCCCACAGTATTCTTGCCAGCAAGTTAAAGAAGTATGGGCTGGATGAATGGACTATAAGGTGGATAGAAAGCTGGCTAGATCGTTGGGCTCAGTGGGTCGTGATCAATGGCTCGATGTCTAGTTGGCAGCTGGTATCAAGCGGAGTGCCCCAGGGGTTGATCCTGGCGCCGGTTTTGTTCAACATCTTTATTAAGCAAGTTCACAGATGAAACTAAGCTGCGGGGAGATGTAGATACGCGGGAGGGTAGGGATAGGGTCAAAGTGACCTAGACAAATTGGAGGATTGGGCCAAAAGAAATCTGATGAGGTTCAACAAGGAAAAATGCAGAGTCCTGCACTTAGGACGGAAGAATCCCATGCACTGCTACAGACTGGGGACCGACTGGCTAAGTGGCAGTTCTGCAGAAAAGGACCTGGGGATTACAGTAGACGAGAAGCTGGATATGAGTCAACAGTGTGCCCTTGTTGCCAAGAAGGCTAATGGCATACTGGGCTACATTAGTAGGAGCATTGCCAGCAGATCGAGGGAAGTGATTATTCCCCTCTATTCGGCACTGGTGAGGCCACATCTGGAGTATTGCGTCCAGTTTTGGGGCCCCCACTATAGAAAGGATGTGGACAAATTGGAGAGATCCAACGGAGGGCAACAAAAATGATTAGGGGGCTGGGGCACATGGCTTACAAGGAGAGACTGAGAGAACTGATCTTATTTAGTCTGCAGAAGAGAAGAGTGAGGGGGGATTTGACAGCAGCCTTCAACTACCTGAAGGGGGGTTCCAAAGAGGATGGAGCTTGGCTGTTCTCAGTGGTGGCAGATGACAGAACAAGGAACAATGATCTCAAGTTGAAGTGGGGGAGGTTTAGGTTGGATATTAGGAAAAACTTTTTCACTAGGAGGGTGGTGAAGCACTGGAATGGGTTACCTAGGGAGGTGGTGGAATCTCCATCCTCAAGGTCAGGCTTGACAAACCCCTGACTGGGATGATTTAGTTGGGGTTGGCCCTGCTTTGAGCAGGGGGTTGGACTAGATGACCTCCTGAGGTCCCTTCCAACCCTGATATTCTATGATTCTTCTATGATAAGTCACCACCCAAGGCACTGAGCCACATGATAAGGCCCAATCAGAAGCCAAGCTGTGTGGGCAGAGGGATTCCCTGATTGCAAATGCAGGGCCTAGAGGATGGTTTGTCAAGTGGGTGTGCATGCGTGTTAGAAGGAAAAAGCCAGCACCCAGGGAGAGAAAAACTGGTGAGCATGGTTCTGAGCAGAAGCAAAGACAGGGCTTCTGGGAGCACAGGACTGACTGGAGATGCAGACTTGGAAATTATGAGCAGGGAAGTTGTCCGCTGTTGGTTGCTTCAGCTGTGTTCAGGAAAACAGGATTTTGTGGGCATCCTTGTAAATGCATGGATTGCATCTGAGACATACCTGACTCCATTATGAATTTCTCCTCCTAATGGAACCAGTCTTCAAGGCCCCCAATATTGGCTAAACTGCTCGGGCTCCAGGAGGGTAGTAACCATAGAAGTGTAGGACTGGAAGGGACCTGGCGAGGTCTCTAGTCCAGTCCCCAGCTCTCCTGGCAGGACTAAGTATTATCTAGACCATCCTTGACAGGTGTTTGTCTAACCTGCTCTTAAAGTTATTATTTCGTTATAAAAAGTATTATTTGTGATTGTTATTAAATGAAGTTTTCTATCCACATTAGGTTTTTGCAAAGCCTTTGAAAAATATAACAGAGACTTAACTTTGGGGGCTAAAGGAAGATGATAATATCGCTTTAATCTCATGTGCTAAAAATAAACTACAGATGAACTTACTATTTTTTTGCCGTCCGACTTCCCCAGTTCACATGCGGAACCGCACAGCTAATAACATCTGAAGCCCTGGCATAATTTGCATGAAAAAGCACAGTTAGAAGCTATTAATACCTAATGAGGGTAGGAACGCACTGATACCAAACCCCCTCCGCCCCCAGAAACGCTGAGTTCAATGAGATTTAACTCTGAAAATGTCTATGAAAATAGCAGTTAGTGTCCAAGGTGTCGAACCTGTTTGCCTCCAAGTTCTTTTCTCTACTTCCCAACTGGTGCCTAATGTCTAGTTCCTTTGAATTTCTCCCTGGCAAATGTTGGAGCTGTTAAACAGAAAAGCCATGCGTGGTTTAATTAGCATGGGGGGGAGGTTAAAATAAAACAGAAGAAGGTTTATTAAAATAATCTGTTAAAGATGAGAGCAATTATTTCCTACCATCCATGGAGTTTAAAAGGAAATGCAAATCCTTGCTGAGACGCAGTGTCCTACATCAGCTTGACCAGTTCGAAGACTCAGTTGGTTGGTTTATATTTGATTTATTTCTCATAATGGAATGTTTTAGGCTGATTGCCCTACAATATATTGGGCTGAATACTATTCTACCACGGGATGTATCTGGCACCCGTTACCATCGCATCTGAGTGCCTCACAATCATCACCACATTTACCCCCCAGCCCACAGAGGCAGGGCAGTGCTAGCCCCCAGCACACAGATGAGGAGCAAAGGCCGAGAGGGATTAAGGCCTGTCCACACTACGAAGTTAGGTCGACCTGCGTCAGCCTGTTTCAGCCTCACTGTGCACTGTCTACACCGGAATTTGTCTCCGGCCAGTGTGAACGCCCATTACAGTGACACAGTAACACACCTGCCCGAATGCCACATGACCCCAGCGTAGGAAGATAGGCCCACATTAGACCTGGCTGAACAGGGGGGTTAAGTTGAGTCTGGATATTCGCATAAGTGATGGGCCCAAGGCATCCAGTCAGAAAGAATGAACTCATGAGACTGGTGGACCACTAGCACCATCGTACGTAAGTCTTGGCTTGAGTTAATAGACAGACAACGTGGCTAACTGGGCACCGGGTGCAGCAGAGAATTGGCTTGTTCCATTTATTATAAAGAAATAGGAGCAATGGGCAATGGGACACCTTGAAAAGAAAGGGGCCCTGCCTTTTGTCTTAACCGGGCCGGGGGTGGGGTTCAGCCCCAAGCCTCCCTCATCTGGTGCTAGCTAGGGTCCAATAACCAGCCATGACATCACTTGTTTTGGTCAATAAAAAGCAAGGTTTTCTAGGGGCTCTTTGTCTGGGCTTTCCCATACCTCGCTGGAGCCGCACCATGGCAGGCAGGCATCTCCCAGCCCAGATCCCATTCGAAGTATTTTGGCCAATACTTATAATTGTGTTTCCAGGGTGTGAGGTATCAGTGTGTATGTGCTAGATGTTTGGATGTAACTCACACCAAGCAGCCTTTGGACTAATGAAGGAATGCTGCTTGTGTAGGAAACTGTGTCGTGGTAACCCAGCACACGGTCGACCTACTTCCATTGATGCGGGGCGAGTATAGACCCTGCATTATCTGTGTCAACCCTAACAGTCCTCCAGCAGCTGCCCTACGATGCCCCTGTCACCACAACAGTGGCCACTCCGGTCACAGTTGGAACCCCACTGCCCAGGTGTCCCAGCCCACCCCACCTCTAAAATCCCCTGCGTGTTTTTGAAATGCCTTTTCCTGATTGCCCACCTTGGAGAACAGCCTAGCAGCTCCCCATTGCGAGCAGCTGCCCACGCTGTCTCCTCGCACAGAGTCACTAGACATGCTCCTGCCTGGAGCAGGGAGTCCTGGATCTCCTCGGCCGTGGGGAAAGGAGGCTGTGCAAGCCCAGCTAAGGAAGAGCCGAGGAAATATAGACATCCATGTGCAGGGGATGCCGAAACTGGGACACGCCAGGGGTGAGCAGCTGCGCTGCGTGAAAGTGAAGGAATTTTGCCCAGGAAGGTGAGGCAGGGCAGCAGCAAACCGGGTGCCACCCCGAAGACTCGCCACTTCTCCAATGAGCTGCATGCCGCACTTGGCAGGGGCTCCCCACACCCACAAGTGACTGGCGACACATTGGGGGAGCCCCCTGCACTGCACCGGAGGAGGAGAAGGGGGGTAACCGGAGGGAGACACAAACCACGTGGTGAGCCAGGAGCTGTGAGGGAAGCCAGAATGTGAAGTCAGCAGCAGTACGCTGACCAAACAGGGCCTGCCTAGACATGGCCTACGAGCCATTCCCAGGGGCACACCGGGCATCTGTGGCAGAGCCTCAGGCAGGATCCTAACCCCTGGGCCAGCCAATGGGCTCCTCTTTAACTCCAAGCCAGGCGCCTTCCAATGGAGCTGCTTTTGTGTGTAAAAAGCAGTATCCAGCAGGCGCCGGAGGGCTCCCAGCACGCGGGGTGTTAGCAGGGCCGGGGGTTAGCAGCCAGCCAAAGTGTCACTCTGGGCAGGACCAGGGACTGTGAGCGATTGCTGCCCCAATAGGTTGGTGGCTCCAGGTGCCTTTTCATGCTCATGGAAATGAAAATCAGTTTCTCTGGGTTTATTTTTTACACCAAGGTCTCCAAGGCCCTAGGCACAAAATATGGCTTCGTGCCCCAGACGATCGGCAGCACTCCGGCGGCAGCTCCACCGCGCCGCTTTCTTCTTCGGCAGGAATTCGGCGGCAGGTGCTTCCCTCCAAGAGGGACCCGCTGCCGAATTGCCGCCGAATAGCCCGATGTGCCGCCCCTTCCCCTTGGCCACCCCAAGCACCTGCTTGCTGGGCTGGTGCCTGGAGCTGGCCCTATCCAGAGCTAAACAGCGCCCCGGGGTGGGGCTGTCCGGAGCTTTGCTGCTGAGAGCCACCTGTGCTCTGGTCACATCCGCACTGGGGCCCCAGCGACTGCTACCAGTCTCCTCAGCCTCCGCTCCGAGCTGCCTCCTGCGGCTGCCGCGGATCGAGACACTGAGGCTGTTTGTGCAGGGAAGTGGCTCTCGCAGGGCTCAGCACTCCCACACAGGATCTCATGCTCCAGGGAGCTCCGCTCCCGTTTATGCAGCACACTAAGGGCCAAATTTCCGACGTGCACCCAATGTGCTGCTGGCCCTTGTGGGAACTGAGCCCTCTGGGTCTTGATGCATGGGACTCTGCTGCCTGAGCTAACCCTCCAGCTCTGCTAGCCAAGGACGTACCAGGCTCCTCCACCTCACAACGTGGCCCAGACACCACTAGAGGGGGACAGAGCACCACACTGATGGGCACGGGTTACCCAGTCCTTGCGGATATAGAGGGGGCCAGGCTGTCCTCCAGAGGCCACCATCCCCACCGAACACTGAGTGGATAGCGCAAAACTCATAGGAAAATAGGAATTGCCATCTGGATGAGCCGAGGGGCCATACCCCAGCCTGCTGTTTCTCTCATGGCCAGCACCAGCTGCTTCAGAAGCAGTGCCAGGAACCCCCCCTCCCAACACACACGCCCCTACTCATGGACAATAATGGAACAACCTGCCCGGAAGTTACTACCTGACTACCAGCAGTTAGACAATGGCTTAAGACCTGAAGCATGAGAATTTATATCCCTTCCCAAACATTTGTTATTATTTTTTAGTATTTCCTATTCTGATTCGGAATATTCTTGCTATCCAGGAAAATGCCTGACACACACGGAATCAGGACTGCTACGCAACCAACAGCCTGCACTGGTTTCCCATGAATTCGCTGGATTGCAAGTTTACTTAGCTAAAGCCCAGGCTCCCGAGTTCCTATAAATGTAGCCATTTATTCATGAGCAATAGACTGGAAAGATAAATAAGAAACTATAGACAACCAAAAGAGAGGAAGGAATTTAACATTGGTTGTTAAACCTTATTGAGAAGTAACGAATCACATGAGAAGAAATTATGGTTTTATCACAAAGTAGCAAATTTATGCTGTGACATTCTGTACCCTGGGGGAGTGCCCTATAACCCCCATATTCCTCATTTACATATAATTGTGATATTGCATATAAAGCAGGCCATGTGAGGTATCATGGGAAAGGTTATGATCTGCTGAAAGTGATTGTTCCATCTAAATATGTGTATCATCAATGCATATAAAATTATAAGAATTGTGTTGTATGGTTTTCACTAAAATATGCTGTTGGCTTTGGAAGCGCCCAGATACTAAACGACAAGGGGGGTAACCAATGCTAAACTGACATCACCAGCCATTGTCCAGCAGAGGAGTTACAATTCAATGACTCACTCACAGGAGACACACCAAGGTATTGCTTCACCTTGGGACTCAGCAATGCCCACCAGACATGGTGCTTGGAGAACTTGTATTCTCCAAGCACATGGGACTAAGGGTATAAAACAACACCGTGGCCCCATGCTTGGCCTTTCTCTTGCCCCCACCGATACTGCAAGAAACAAGGACACTGAGAAGACTTAAGACTCCAACTGAGGGGACTGGCCCAGATTTCAAGGGTGAGAAAAACTGCTTAATCTAGATGTTGCCCAGTCTAATAGGGTTGAGAGTTTAGACTGCGTGCTTATTCATAGATTCATAGATTCTAGGACTGGAAGGGACCTCAAGAGGTCATCGAGTCCAGTCCCCTGCCCGCATGGCAGGACCAAATACTGTCTAGTATATTTTCTTTTCTTTTGGTAACTAACTCTGACTTTTTGCCGATCACTTAATATCACTTAATTTCTATCTTTTGTAGTCAATAAACTTGTTTTACTGTTTATCTTTACCAGTGAGTTTGCCTGAAGTGTTTTGTAAATCTGCTCAGGTTTGCAAAGGCTGGATGTATATCCACTTTCCATTGTTGAAGTGGTGAAGCAATTAATAAACTTACACTGCTCGTCTTGAGCAGGGCAAGACGGTATATTCCTGAGGTACAGTGCTGGGAACTGGGGGGATTTGGCTGGTGCCTTTCTCTGTGTGATTCATGAGTGGCTCTGGGAGCATTCATGCAATCTGGCTGGCTGTGGGGCTCCACATGCAGTTGTGCTGAGTGATAACAGTGCCTAGAGGGGTTTGCTGCTTGTTACTAGCAAAGCAATGTGAGAGACAGCCCAGGCTGGAGAGAGTTAAGGGGGTACAGCAATCCCACAGTCCCAGGCTGAACCCCGGGGATCCCATCACATATGCTAATTCTCTCCTGTTCTTGAGGAGATAATTTTGGGAGCAATGTACAACTATTGATCCTTAGTACACATGCTAATCAATCTGCTGATCTCACATTATACCAGTCAGAAATGATGGGTCTGTCAGCGACTGTTCAACTAAATGTAATTCTAAAATTAGACATTTAGAAACGTAATTAGTTAATTAGCAAAATGTCAATTCAATTGCAAGTTGCCTTCCCAGATAATGATCATTCATATTAAGACTTAATCCTTTCCCACACATACACAAATACCACAAATTAACCCCAGATATGCAGGAGCTAATTATTCAAAGCTGCTTCCCAGTTCTCTTGACATTCACCAATGTCTAAGCCCAAATCTTTGTTTACTATAAGATCTTAAATTACTCTAGCCAGCTACAGCAAACTCTTTAGTTTATAACTCATAACTCAGTGGGTCAGGCTTCTGTGTCCTGTGTGATTTCACAAATCATAAAGTATCTGAAAAAGCTCTCAGCTCCAGCATGCCTGCTCTCTTAGCTCTCTCCAGCCTGTGTAAGTAGTTTCCTGTTAGAAGCAGCGCTGTGCTGGATTAGCATAATGATCATTCCAGCCTCTGCCCTCCTCACCGCTCACCAGCTCACAATTATTGGAGGCATTAGGGGTTAAACTTGTGGGCCCTCAGTGGATGTAAATCAATGTCACTCCATTGATCTCGTTAGAGCGGTGCCAGTGTTCGCCCACTCAGGGTCTGGCCTGACATTTTAAATCGTTTACAACTTGGAAATATACTCTCTGAAATGTATTTAACCTAGACCCTCCGAGCTGTCGCTTGGGTAAAGGGAAGCTTGTGGCTACAAGGGCTTCTGTTACTGAGCAAGTGGAATTGGTGTGGAGAGCAAATCTGAGGCTCAGTTTACGTCTGGTCTCCTGAGAGAAGCAGAAACCTCTGTTCAGTTCGTGCTGTCACATTGTTGCTGTCATTCACATTCCAGTAGCAGCTAGAGGCTCCTGCAGAGCTCGGGGCCCCGTTATGCGGGTGCTGCAGGGCCAGCGCTTTCACTAGGCGACCCTAGGCGGTCACCTAGGGCGGCAGGATTTGGGGGGCGGCATTTTGCCGTCCTCGGCGGCAATTCGGTGGCAGGGGTCCTTCCGCTCCGCGTCTTCGGGGCACTTAGGTGGCGGGTCCTTCACTCACTCCGGGACCCGCCGCCGAAGTGCCCTGAAGATGTGGAGCGGAAGGACCCCCACCGCCGAATGCTCTGAGGAGGAGCGCTGCCGCCTAGGGCGGCAAAAACCCTGGCGCCGCTCCTAGGGTGCTGCACAGACACCGAGTAAGTGACAGTCTCTGGCCAGAGGAGTTTACAATCAGAACAGACAAAGGTTAGGCAGCTGATGTGCTGAGGCCCCTGTCAATCATGCTGAGCAATATGGTCTCATTGTTCCCTTCTGCTCCCCTCCCCCAGCCATCTGTCTGTGCCCAGTGGTTGTCTCTTGTCATAGAGGGTAAGGGCCTCGTGTTCTGTGTTTGTACAATGCCCAGTGCAATGTGGCCCTGGGCCAGGACTGGGGCTCCTGCCTGGATATGACAAATCACAAGGGAAATACGATTGCCCATCCCCCTCTTGCAGGTGGGGAATGGGAGAGAGCCAGTGAGCCGCCCAAGGTCAGACAGCAGGTCAAAGGCAGGACCAGACTCAGATCTTCCAAGCCCGTGTCGATTGCTTTGACCACCAGGCCACACTCCCTCCTAGGAGCAGTTCAGGGACTGGGGAGAGCGTCAATAAGCGCTTCTCTGTGACTGTTCTGAGCTGTTGCCAGCAGGAGGGGCCCTCGGCGACTGGCCCCGTCCCGCTCCTGGTCTCTCATCTGGGGGCGGGGGTGGGGGGGGAGAATGCAGGAGACCCAACCTTTGGCCAACCCATGGAGGAAACAACCTCTGGGCGCCATTTTATGGGAGTCCCCTCAGAGCCCGCGGGCCACCTAGACTCGAGCTGCGTCCTCAGACACTGGGCATCCCTGGCCCTTTGCACTCTCAACACCGCTCCGTGGCGTTCGCACACCCAGCGGCTGACGCTGTGATAAAGGAGCGGGGGGAGGGGGGGCGGGTAGCTCCCTTTTGTGGACACCCAGCCAGCCAGTTGGCTGTGGAATCCCTCTCGGTGGTTGGTCTCTACTTGCTTTACCTGTAAAGGGTTAACACGCCCACAGGTAAAAGGAAGGGAGTGGGCACCTGACCAAAAGAGCCAATGGGAGGGTTAGAACTTTTTTAAATTGGGAAAAAAACTTCCCTTTGTCTGTGTGTTGTGGTTCTCCAGGAAAGAGGGGAACAGGGAGCAGTTATGCTGTGAGAAGCTTTAAGCCAGGTATGAAAAACCATCAGATCATACCTAGAGATTGCTTATCTGAAACCCCAGAAATGTAAGTAAATGAGGGAATGTCTAGGAAGGGTTATTTCTTTTATTTGTTATTGGGTTGTGGACTCCTCTGTGCTAACCCCAAATGCTTTTGTTTTGCTTGTAACCTTTAAGCTGAACCTCAAGAGACCTATCTTGATGCTTAGTTTTTGTAATTGTTTCTTTTAAGATCTAGCAAAAAGCCTAAGTTCCAAATGTATTTCCCTTCTTTTTTAAGGGAAATTTAAAAAATTTACCTTTTTTAAGAACAAGGATTGGATTTTAGTGTCCCTAAGAGGTTTGTGCATATGTTGTTTAATTAGCTGGTGGCAACAGCTGATTTCCTTTGTTTTTTTCTCAGCTCTTTCTGGGAAGGGGGGTGAAAGGGCTTGAGGGTACCCCACAAGTAGGAATTCCCAAGTGCTCCTTCCTGGGTTCAAAGGGGTTTTTTGCATTTGGGTGGTGGCAGCATCTACCCATCCAAGGTCAGAGAGAAGCTGTAACCTTGGGAATTTAATACAAGCCCCTGGAGTGGCCAGTATTAATTTTTAGAATCCTTGTGGGCTCCCACTTTCTGCACTCGGAGTGCCAGAGTGGGGCTTCAGCCTTGACATGGTGGCAGAGAGGTGGGATCATTTTGAACCAGAAGCACAAACCTCAGGATTTTAAAAAGCCACATTTTTCCTTTCGGCAGCCTGCAAGCCAGGGAGGGTTTTGTTTTGTTGTTTTTTTCTCCTCCTTTCTTTCTTTTCTTTGCTGCCTGAGGGAAAACCGGCACACAAAGGGTTGAGCCTGCCAAGCCAGGGAGTCCAACAAGCAGGTGTTTCTGTTTGTTTGTTTGTTTTCTTTTTTTTTCTCTAGCTTCATGGCAACAAAATAGTTAGGCTAAGAGAAGGGCAGCCTGTGCATGAGGTTGAAGTCAGGCACCGAAACCTTAGAAAAACCAGTCTTCCCAAAGTGGCACGCCACGGAGAAGACAGACCCAGAGCAAGCCCAGACATCCAGCTCCATGACAGAAATGCAGGGAGGGGATGGGGACTTCCCAGGAGGGAAGGGTCAGCCCTCCCCCACCCGAGATTCCAGTGCCAGGATGGAGGGATGCCTTTAACTCAGGCCGAGTTCTAACTGAGGCAGAAAGGAATTTCATCCTAGAGATGAAGCTCTTGGAAGCGGAGACAGAGCTGAAGCGCTTAGAGCTGGAAAGAGCTAAGCTGGATCAACCAGGTAGCTCTAACAGTCCTTCTCCAGGTACCGCTCCCCAATCCAAGACATTCCCCACATACAAGGTAGGCGATGATACAGAGGCCTACAGCCTACAGCCAAGTTGCCTGTCCAGTACAAGGGCTGGTCAGGAATATGGACTTTTGCAGTCTATGATGATTATCCCGTTCCCATGCTGCTGGGAGAAGACTTAGCCAACCATGTGAGGCTACAAAAAGGGTGGGGATGGTCACCCGCAGCCAGGCTAAACAGGCCTCCACACCTAACTCCATTCCTGAGCCTCCTACAGGGACCCAGCCAGAGGTGGTGAAACCAGACCCCAAACCAGACTCTATGGCAGCAGTTGTAGATCCAGTTCCTGGGCCCCAGCCAGAACCAGCCCAAGGATCAAAACTGGCAGAGCAGTCAGCACCAGAGCCTGTGCATGCCACCCCACCAGAGTCAGGGGAGCCAGCACCAAAGGGCACCACAGAGCCTGCACCTGCAGCAGCAGCAAAACCAGCGCAAGAAGCTCAGCCGGAGCCTGAAATACAACCTAGTGCACCAGCGGAAAGCGGTTCACAGTCGACGGAGACACCCGCATCACCTGCATCACTTCCAGTGGGACCAAGTCCACAACCCAGCAAGGAACTAATGTCTCCAGCACCCAGGGAGCAGTTCCAGGCAGAGCAGGCAGCAGATGAAAGCCTCAAGGGAGTTTGGAAGGCAGCACGGAGCAACCCACCGCCTCTCAGCTCTTCCAATAAGTCCAGGTTTGTTGTAGAAGAAGGACTCTTATACAAGAAGACCCTTTCTGGTGGGCACAAGAGGGACTGGCATCCTCAGAGACAGTTGGTTGTTCCAACTAAGTATAGGGGAAAAGCTCTTGAGCTTAGCCCACGATCACCCTAGTGGCCATGCTGGGGTGAACAGGACCAAGGATCCTTTGGGGAAGTCATTCCACTGGGAGGGAATGGGCAAGGACGTTTCTACCTATGTCCGGTCTTGTGAGGTGTGCCAGAGGGTGGGAAAGCCCCAAGACCAGGTCAAGGCCCCTCTCCAGCCACTCCCCATAATTGAGGTTTCATTTCAGCATGTTGCTGTGGATACTCTGGGTCCTTTCCCTAAGAAGACACCCAGAGGGAAGCAGTACATACTGACTTTCATGGATTTTGCTACCTGATGGCTGGAAGCAGTAGCTCTAAGCAACACCAGGGCTAAAAGCATGAGCCAGGCATTGGCAAACATTTTTGCAAGGGTAGGTTGGCCCTCCGACATCCTTATGGATTCGGGAACTAACTTCCTGGCAGGGACCATAAAACATCTTTGGGAAGCTCATGAGGAGAACCACTTGGTTGCCACCCCTTACCACCATCAAATGAATGGCCTAGTGGAGAAGTTTAATGAAACTTTGGGGGCCATGATACGTAAATTCGTGAATAAGCACTCCACTGATTGGGACCTAGTGTTGCAGCAGTTGCTCTTTGCCAGGGCCGGCTCTAGGATTTTTGCCGCTCCAAGCAAAAAAATTTTTGGCCGCCCCCCCCTTTTTTTTGTGCCCCCCAAGCCCCACCCCAACTCCGCCCCTTCCCCAAATCCCCGGTCCCGCCTCCTCCCCCAGGGGTGCCACATTTCCCCCCCCCATTGCTTCCTGCGCCCCCCCCCCCCCGCAACCTCCCGCCTAGCTCACCTCCGTTCCGCCTGCTCCCCCGGGCGCGCCGCCGCTCCGCTTCTCCCCCTTCCTCTCAGGTGAGGGACGGGGGAGAAGCGGATTGGCGGCGCGTTCAGGGGAGCAGGTGGAGCGGAGGTGAGCTAGGATGGGGGGGCGCAGGAAGTAACTGGGGGGGCACAGGAAGTAACGGGGGGGTAGAGGAACCGCTCCAGCTCACCTCCGCTCCACCACCGCTACCTCCCCCGAGCGCCCCGCCGCTTGCCTTCTCCTCCCTCCCAGCCGTGCTGCACGAAACAGCTGTTTTGTGGCCAGCAAGCCTGGGAGGGAGGGGGGAGAAGCGGAGCGGCGGCGGTGCGCTCAGGGGAGCAGGCGGAGGCGAGCTGGGGTGGCGGGGGCACTTTTTCTCCATGCTACGGAGTCGGTGCCTCTGATGGCCAGCGCCAGAATGCCGCCCCTAGAAATGTGCCTGCTTGTTTTGCTGGTGCCTAGAGCCGGCCCTGGTCTTTGCCTACAGGGCTGTAGCACATCCCAGTTTGGGGTTTTCACCCTTTGAACTCATTTATGGCCATGAAGTTAAGGGGCTATTACAGTTGGTGAAGCAGCAATGGGAGGAGATTACATCTTCTCCAGGAACTAACATTTTGGACTTTGTAACCAACCTGCAAAACACCCTCAAAGACTCTCTAGCCCTTGCTTGAGAAAACCTACAGGATGCTCAACAAGAGTAAAAGGCCTGGTATGATAAACATGCCAGAGAGCGTTCCTTCAGAGTAGGTGATCAAGTCATGGTCCTGAAAGCGCTCCAGGCCAATAAAATGGAAGTGTCGTGGGAGGGGCCATATATGGTCCGAGAGTGCCTTGGAGCTGTTAATTACCTCATAGCATTCCCAGACCCTACACTAAAACCTAAAGTATACCATGTTAATTCTCTAAAGCCCATTTATTCCCGAGAAATCAAGGTTATCCAGTTTACAGCCCAGGGGGGAGACAACGCTGAGTGGCCTGAAGGAGTTTACTATGAAGGAAAAAGCAATGGTGGCGTAGAAGAGGCCTTTCCATCACCCTTGGGCGTAAGCAGAGACAGCAAATCCAGCAGCTGTGCACCAGCTTCGCGCCAATGTTTTCAGCCACCCCAGGACGGACAGAACGGGCATACCACTCCATTGACACAGGTGATGTTCGCCCAATTAGAGCCCACCCTACCAGATGGCTCCACAAGCCAAAACCGCAATAGAAAGGGAGCTCAAAGATATGTTCCACATGGGTGTAATCCGCCCCTCTGAGAGTCCGTGGGCCTCTCCAGAGGTTCTGGTCATAGGCGCCGACTTCTAATGGTGCCTGTGGGTGGTTGACCCCCATCTGCCCCCAGCCCCACCCTGACTCCACCCCTGCCCCCCCCGCCCCCATTCCAACCCCTTCCCCAAAGTCCCCCCAACTCCGCCCCCTCCCTGCCCCATTCAACTCCTTCCCCAAATCCCCGTCCCGGCCCCGCCTCCTCCCCTGAGCACGCCGCGTTCCCGCTCCTCCCCCCTCCCTCCCAGCGCAAGCTCTGGGAGGGAGGGAGGAGCGGGGACGCAGTGCGCTCAGGGGAGCAGGCAGAGGCAGATGTGAGGTGAGGTCAGGTGAGGCTGGGGAGTGGGGAGGGAGCTTGGCTGCCAGTGGATGCAGAGCACCCACTAATTTTTCCCCATGGGTGCTCCAGCCCCGGAGCACCCACGGAGTCAGCGCCTATGGTTCTGGCTCCCAAGCCAGATGGCGAAATCTGCTTTTGTGTGGACTACCATAAGCTAAATGCTGTAACTCGCCCAGAGAACTATCCAATACCACGTACAGATGAGCTATTGGAGAAACTGGGATATGCCCAGTTCATCTCCACCTTAGACTTAACTAAGGGGTACTGACAAGTGCCACTAGATGACCCAGCCAAGGAAAGGTCAGCCTTCATCACCCATGAAAGTTGTTTGAATTTAATGTGCTCCCTTTCGGACTGCAAAATGTACCTGCCACCTTCCAGAGACTGCTGGATAACCTTCTGGCTGGATTTGGGGAATTTGCAGTAGCGTACCTTGATGATGTGGCCAAATTCTCAGATTCACCTGCAGAACACCTCCAAGCTGTCTCCCAGCACATGAGAGATCCAAGATTAACCATTAAGGCCCAAAAGTGTCAAATAGGCCTAAACAGGGTAATGTACCTTGGACACCAGGTGGGTCAAAAAACTATCAACCCCCTACAGGCTAAAGTAAATGCTATCCAAAATTGGCCTGTCCCTAAGTCAAAGAAACAGGTCCAATCCTTCTTGGGTTTGGCCAGGTATTATCAATGATTTGTACCACACTACAGCCAAATTGCCACCCCACTGACCGACCTAACCAGGAAAAAACTGCCAAATGCAGTTCAGTGGACTGAAAAGTGTCAAGCCTTTAACCAGCTTACAGTGGCCCTTACTTCTGACCCTTACTAAGGGCCCCGGACTTTGACCAACCATTCGTCGTAACCACAGATGCGTCAGAGAGTGGTGTAGGAGCAGTTTTAATGTAGGAAGGACCAGATCAACAATTCCATCGTGTTGTGTTTCTCAGCAAAAAGCTTTCTGAGAGGGAAAGCCACTGGTCAGTCTCAGAAAAAGAATGTTACGCCATTGTGTATGCTCTGGAGAAGCTACGCCCATACATTTGGGGACGGTGTTTCCACCTGCAGACTGACCATGCTGCACTGAAGTGGCTTCACACAGTCAAAGAGACTAACAAAAAACTTCTTCAGTGGAGTTTAGCTCTTCAAGACTTTGATTTTGAAATACAACACATTTCAGGAGCCTCTAACAAAGTGGCTGATCCACTGTCCCGGGAAGGTTTCCCAGAATCAGCCGGCTAAAAATGTCCCTGAATTCTAAGTCATTGTAGTCCTTGAAATGTCAAAAGTACTGTTTAGTTTTTCATGTAATTATTAGTAAATTTAGAGGTGCATGTATCTTATTAACTCTGTTTCCGAAGCCTCCAGGAAGAATTCCCAGCCGGTGTGGACCTGATCAGAACCAGGCTGGCCAACACCATCTGTGATTTGGGGGGCATGTGATAATTGAAGTGTGTGGGGGGGTGGGGGGGAGCTCCCTTTTATGGACGCCCAGCCAGCCAGTTAGCTGTAAAATCCCTCTTGGTAGCTGTTCTCTACTTGCTTTACTTGTAAAAGGTTAAAAAGTCTGACTGCTATGCACAGGTAAAAGGAAGGGAGTGGGCACCTGGCCAAAAGAGCCAATGGGAAGGCTAGAACTTTTAAAAATTGAAACAAGACTCCCCAGTTGTGTGTCTGTGGCTGATCTCCTGGAGAGCACGGATAGGGCTGGACTATGCTGTAAGAGCTTGCGCCAGGTATGAAAACTCATTAAATCATACCTAGAAACTACTCATTTGAAACCCCTGATATGTAAGTAGATCAGGAAATGTCTAGGAAGACGAGATTAGGTTTATCTTTTATTTCTGTAAGGCTTCTGGACTTCTCTGTGCTAACCCCCAAATGCTTTTGTTTTGCTTGTAACCTTTAAGCTGGACCTCAAGAGAGCTATCTTGATGCTTAATTTTTGTAATAGGCTTTTTGCTAGATTTAAAAAAAAACAAAGTTCCAGATGTATTTTTTCCTTTTCGTTTTTAATAAAATGTACTTTTTTTTTTTTTTTTTTTTAAGAACAGGATTGGATTTTTGTGTCCTAAGAGGTTTGTGAATGTTGTTTAATTAGCTGGTGGCAACAGCTGATTTCCTTCGTTTCTTTCTCAGCTCTTCCCTGGAGGGGGTGGTGAAGGGGCTTGAAAGTACCCCACAGAGAGGAATTCCCAAGTGCGCCTTCGTGGGATATGAGGGGTTATTTTTTTTATGCACTTGGGTGGTGGCAACATCTACCCATCCAAGGTCAGAGAGAAACTGTAACCTTGGGAGTTTAATACAAGCAGGGCCGGCTCCAGGCACCAGGCACCCAAGCTGGTGCTTGGGGCGGCACCTGGAGGGGGGCGGTGGCGCGGCGCTCCGGCCGCCGGGGAGAGCGGGGCCACAGCAGGGCTCGCCGCCCTCCCCCCGGCGCTCTGGCCGCCCTCCC
>NW_020696551.1:381368-392852 GCF_002925995.2 Terrapene triunguis | reverse complement strand
CCCCCGAATGTCCCCCGACCCCGACTTGCTTCCTCCCCCCCCTTCCCGGCCCGGAGCAGAGCAGCTCCATGCTGCCTCTGTGCAACAACTGCTGCCGCAGGGTCCTAGTGCCCCCCAACTCCACTGCCAGGGCAGACTGACTCTGAGCCTGCCCTTCCCCCTCAGACCCTTCCCTTTTCCGGCAGGACCCTCCAGCAGCACAGCCCTCCCCCCCCCCCAGTCACCGCTCCTGCCCCATGCTGGGCAAGGAGGCAGACTCATCCCTCACCCCCAGTGAGGCTACAGACAGGGGTAGGGGAGGAGGCGCACGCAGCACCCTCTGGCACCCACCACAGGGGAGGCAAGGGAGATCCCTGGACCTGAGGGGGCCCTAGGAGCACATGCAGTGACAGTGGTGGGGGTGAGTGTGCTGCTGGGGGGGGTGGAAAGGGGGGCTCCTCCCCCCCCCCAGCTGCCTCCCCCCGCCCCCCAACCCCCGGCCCCGGCCCCGAGCCTCTCCCCCCCCCCACCCCTCCCAGCCCTCACCCCCCACACTCCTACTCTCGCCCTGAGCCCCTCCCACACCCCAAACCTCCCATTCCCAGACCCAGACAGAGCCATCTCACGCTGAGCCCCTCTCACACTCCAAACCCCTCATCTGCAGCCACAGTCCACAGCCCTCACCCCTGCACCCCATCCCTCTGCACCCATCCCATCCCCAAACTCCCTCCCAGAGCCTGCACCCCAACCTCCTGCCCCAGCCTAGGTCCTGCACCTCAGACCTCCTCCCTCACCCAAACTCCCTCCCAGAGCCTTGGGTGGGTGGAGGCGGGTTCTGGGCACCACCAAAATTTCTACAAACCTGCCACCCCTGATCCTGCCCTGCAAACCTGAACTCCCAGCATTCTCAGGACACATGCTGATCCCTAGTGGCCACTGCTGATATCCAGCACCTCTCTCCTCTCTTAACCTGTGAGTCCCTCTCTGGATTGGAACTGGACTGGAACCAAAAACCATCTTGGAAGCAACATTACCAGCCCAAGCAGTCAAAAATCATGAGTTAGACCCCCAAAATCACAGGCTCTACCACCACCCCTTCATTCATTCTTCGGCGGCAATTTGGCAGCAGACCCTTCCCTCCGAGAGGGACTGAGGGACCCGCGGCCGAATTGCCACTGAAGAGCTGGCCCTGGGGGAGGGCGCAATTTTATATTCTTGCCTCGGGGGCAAAAATACCTAGTTACGGCTCTGGTGGCCAGTATTAATTTTTAGAATCCTTGCGGGCCCCCACTTCCTGCACTTGAAGTGCCAGAGTGCGGAATCAGCCTTGACAACACATAAGGGTTAATAATGCCATGGCGACCAGTCTCATGCTGGTGGGTGACTCCATAGCACGGCTCCTCTCTTCAGCCCCCATTCCACTGTCCACTGGTCTAGCTCTCCTGACCTCCTGACCGCCCGGGAGTCCCCAGCAACTGATCCCGGCTGGCAGGAGAGGCCTGGCTGCAGGAGAACAATGGTGCTAAGGTACGGCAGGAGGCAGTGTGGGTGAGAGATTGCATGGGGAACTCTGAAATCACAGGCGATGGGCAGGCCTGTTTATAACCAATCTCCCTGCTTGAGGGGCCTCGACAGACCTTGACGCATTTTTAAAATAAAATGGGCATTCCTTTCTTTTAGCCTGTGAATAAATACAGGGGAATAGCACCAGATCCACAGCCCTAGAGACTCCAGGCCTCTCTGTGTCAGGCTGTGGCTGGCTAAGGGTCCGTCTGCACGGCCGCTGGGGCGGGGTGGCCACTCATGGATTCGTGCCCGCGCTAGCTGTCCTCTAGGTTGCTAACACTAGCGGGGAGGACATCCCGGCGCAGGCTTCAGCTGGCTGAGCCCTGTATGTACTTGCCTGGGCGGGGTACTGAAGCATATGCTGTGGCATCGCCATTTCTAGTTTTGCAGTGCAGACGTCTCTACCGGTGAGCAGCCCAGCGCCCCTTGGACTCAGGGCAGCTGGGCCGAGGCTGGGAGCTGATTTCCTGGCTCTGCAATCCCCCCACGGACTCGAGCCATTAGTGCAGCGCTGCGTTAGCATGGGCCCTGCAGCGCTGCCCCTGGTGCCCACGGGGCTACTCGGCTACAAAGCCGTTCGGGGGAAGAGGGGCAGTAGCTGCACTGGGGAATTCCGCCAGCGCGGGGAAGCTTGGCACTGCAGCAGTGGTTCCCCTGGCCTGACCCCGCACAGACGGGGTCCCTGGAAGATGAGGGGGTGTGGGCATCTTGCCCCCACTGCTCCTGGCCAACGCTCTGTCCCCAGGGCCCTGCAGGCTGGAGGGCTCCAGGTGCAGCCCAGCGACTGGGTCTGGACTCTCTGTGGGTGCCTGTGGTGGGAGGGTGTCACGTCAGGCCATGTGAGGCACACCCCAGAATGCTGCTCAGACCCAGCCGCAGGGTTTCATGCTGCAGCCAGGTGGAGAGGCCGGCCTGGCTTGGCGCCTCTGTCCCTTCATTCAGACTTTATAGCCTCCCAGGGTGGCCAGACCTGAGAGCGGCCAGCACCCCTAGACTGAGCCCCTGTCTGGGGGCTGGCGGGCATGTGTTGTGCTGCACAAAGGGAGCTGTTCCGCGGAGTCATGCTGAGCCCACCGCTCCTTCCCAGACTCTGGGGCCCTTTCTCCCCACCCTGGATCATCTGCCCCTGGAAGACAGCTGATGACTGGCCCTGGTGCTTTGAGACCCAGGCACATGCCCTGCGCCCAGGTGCTACTGAGAGCCAGCTCCATTGTCTCAAGTACCCTCAGTGCCCTCAGCCAGGCTGACCTCAGCTCCCTCCAGTAGCTTTACACAGGAGAATGAAACAAAGGGCCGTGCTCAGGTGCAGAGTTGGAACATGGGATTGGGGGCTGGGCTGGGCTCACTTCCTTGCTGAGGTGAGCCCCAGGGAGTCCAGCCCTGCAGTGTAACATTCTCCCTGACCTCAGGGCACATATAGCCTGGGCAAGCTTCCCTCCGCCCAGTGCGTCATAGGCCTGGCCTGGCCAGGTGCTGGCTGCTCCCCCACTGCTACTGCCAGCCCTTCGCTGAGCGCTGCCACTGCCACAGCAGTCACCCCAGCCCCCAGCATGCAGCTGCCATGCAACGCCTGGGCAGTGCGAGGGCCAGATCTCACATGCTCCTGCCGAACCAGAGCCTAGCCACAGACCAGCAGCTGTGGCTTGTCCAACCATACCCCTGGTGGGAGGGGAAGCAGTGGCCTGCGTGCTCTCCTCGGGCAGTCCTAGGGCAGTTGCTGGGGTCCAGTGTCTGCTGCTGTAAGACTGTGGCTGGGTTCAAAAGCAAAGAGCGGGTGATGTTACGCTGCCTACTAGACGGTTGCCTGGTGTCTGTTTTTTTACTGGAAGCCCAGTCGAAAAGGGACCCTGGCGGCACCAGTCAGCACGGCTGACTGGGCCGTTAAAAGTCCAGTTGGCGGCACAGCAGGGCTAAGACAGACTGGCTCTGACTGGCCTGCCCTGGCTCTGTGCGGCTCCTGGAAACGGCCAGCATGTCCCTGTGGCCCCTAAGCACTGGGGTGGCCAGGGAGGCTCTGTGTGCTGCCCCTGCCCCAAGCACCAGCTCCGTAGCTCCCATTGGCCAAGAACCTCGGCCAATGGAAGCTGCAAGGGCGACACCTGCAGGTGAGGGCAGCGCGCAGAGCTCCCTGGCTCCTGCACCTGGGAACCAGACATTCAGCCATTTCTGGGAGCTGCCTGAGGTAAGCACTGCCCAGAGCCTGCACCCTGAACCCCCTCCAGTGCCCCAACCCCCTGCCCCAGGCCTGAGCCCCCTCCCACACCCAAACTCCCTCTCGGAACCCACACCCCTCACCCCCTCCTGCACTCCAACCCCTTGCCCCAGCCCTGAGCCTCCTCCCATACCCAAACTCCCTCCCGGAGCCTGCACCTGGCATGCCCTCCTGCACCCCAACCCCCAGCCCTGAGGCCCCTCCCACACCCAAACTCCCTCCTGGAGCCCGCACCCGTAACCCCCTCCTACACCCCAACCCCCTGCCCCAGCCTGGTGAAAGTGAGTGATGGTGGGGGAGAGCGAGCGACGGAGGGAGGAGGGATGGAATGAGCAGGGGGCAGAGCCTCAGAGAAGGGGCAGGGCAGGGGCAGGCCTTGGGGAGGGGGCAGGGCAGGGCAGGGGCAGAGCAAGGGTGTTTGGTTTTGTGCGATTTGAAAGTTGGCAACTCTAATTGTGTGTGCAAAGGGAGGCAGTGATGAAGGAGATCAGATCTCATGCTTCAGGGCATCTGCTGCTCACCACCGGGGTCAGGAGGGAATACTCCTGTCAAGGCTGATTCCCCACTCTGGCACTTCAAGTGCAGAAGGTGGGGGCCCGCAAGGATTTTTAAAAATTAATACTGGCCACTCCAGGCTTGTATTAAACTCCCAAGGTTACAGCTTTTCTCTCACCTTGGAGGGTAGATGCTGCCACCACCCAAGTGCAAAAAAACCTTTTTTGGTACCCAGGAAAGCGCACTTGGGAATTCCTTCCTGTGGGGTAACCTCAAGCCCTTTCACCCCCCCTCCAGGGAAGAGCTGAGAAAGAAAACAAAGGAAATCAGCTGTGGCCACCATCTAATTAAACAACATGTGCACAAATCTCTTATGGACACAAAAGTCCAATTCTGTTCTTAAAAAGGGGAAATTTTATAAAAAACAAAAAGAAAGAAAATACATCTGGAACTTAGGCTTTTTGCTAGGTTTAAAAAAAAACAATTACAAGGATTAAGCATCAAGATAGCTTCTTGAGGTCCAGTTTAAAGGTTACAAGCAAAACAAAAGCACCTGGGGTTAGCACAGAGGAGTCCACAAGCCATAAAGTAGGGTTACCATACGTCCGGATTTTCCCGGACATGTCCGGCTTTTGGGGATTCAAACCCCCGTCCGGGGACTTTGGGGCGGGGACTTTGGGGGAGGGGGCGGAGTTTGGGCGGGGGCGGGGGCGGGGCGGGGGGCGGGGCCGGGGCCCCATGGAGTGTCCTCTTTTGGGACACTCCACATATGGTAACCCTACATAAAGAAATAAAAGAGAGAAACCTAATCACATCTTCCTAGACATTTCCTGATCTACTTACATATCTGGGGTTTCAAATGAGAAGTTCTAGGTATGATTTAATGATTTTTCATACCTGGCTCAAGCTCTTACAGCATAGCTCCAGCCCTGTCTCTGCTCTGTCCCCTCTCTCCGGAGAACAACAGGCAGACAAAGGGAAAGGTTTTTTTCCAATTTGAAAAAGTTCTAGCCCTCCCATTGGCTCTTTTGGTCAGGTGCTCACTCCCTTTCTTTTACCTGTGGACTTTTTTAACCCCTACAGGTAAAGCAAGTAGAGAACAGCTACTAACAGAGATTTTATAGCTAACTGGCTGGCTGAGTGTCCATAAATGGGAGCTACCCCGCCCTTTCATTTATCACACACACACCCATATACAACAGTGCACAATTGGCCCAATGCACTGTGAGGCGCTTTTTTTTTTTTTTTTTTTTGGCCTTCCTCTTACACACCAACTATCATCCACCGCCAGAGAGTGTTAGAGAACAGTCTAGTGGTTCCTTTTCAACAATATAACACAGAACCGGCTCGAGCCCCAACGTAGTGACCTGGGAAAATGACACAGAGGCAATACTTCCCCACTGGCAAGCACAGAGTCTGAGTGTAGAAAAGAAACGTGTAGGGAAAAGAGGGAAGTCACCCGACATTAATTAGGGAAAATGCCACAAGCAAGATTCATAAACCATAAAACTGTGAGCAGGACACCCACCCCAGAGTACGTGGGGCAGAGCTTCCACCGCGTGTTCTTGAGTTCTACAGCCAACAGTTCCTTTTCTGTGCCCCTCTCTGCTCCTTCACCACACCCCACTCACAGTGGCTGTCCTTGGTCAGTGATGACCGAGGGGCTCAGAGGTGCAGCTGTGTGAGTTCACCTCCCTCCCAGGGAAGAAGGCACCTTGCTTCTCCACCATCTGAGCAATTGCTCTGGCTGGCCGCCATGTCAGCCGCTGCTCCTCACCACCTGGCCACTCCACCAGTCACTGTTCCTGGCCACCCTGCCAGCTAGTGTTCCTCACTGTCTCCCACCTGCTGACTGCTCACTACTTTCACTGGCTGCCCATCAGTCACCTACTGCTACTACCTGCTGTGACCTCTAGAGGTCAGGCTCAGTGATTTTTAGTTCTCAGGAGGCTGGGCAGAAACACTGCCCCCCGTGATTTCAGCACTTAAAATAATAAAAGGCTCCTAATGAAGCCTATTTAGCTCTATCTTTGAACAGTGGAAAGGAACAGGTTAAACCAGACTGGGGACCTTTAGGGCAAGTCCACGCCTCCTGGCTGGGACACCTGTCCCCATCCACTCTTACTTTCACAGGGGTCTGGCATTCGAGCCCCTGGCTTAGCAAGGTCCTTTCAGCTGAGGGTTACCCCCTCATTTGGGACAGGTTACACACAGTTCTGCTCCCCTTTATTCATACAATAAAGACAACAACACTGATAACAGCATTTCACTCCCCCTGCATTCAGTACTACAGTGATTTGTAACCCAACACCAGCCTTTGAGCACTTCATCACTTTGAGCAACACCGCTCTATCTGCTGGATATCTAGGCAGAGTAGGTGTGTTTATGTAAATACAGTTTGCTCCTGAAGTCTCTCCCCCTCCCAGCTAGCCGTCCGGGGAGAGTTCTTTCAGACTCTGCTTACACAGGAATAACCTAATTAAAATCAGGCTACAATCCCCGAATGGGAAAACATGCGTCTTTTTAATAACTAAACTGTTCACTCCCAGTTTAATACTTATTATGAAGATCACTCATTCCTAGGCACCTCTGCCAGCAGCATCCCACTCCCACAGGACAAGAGATCAAGGGTTGTCAACGCACAAATCCGAAATAATGAAATCCATTTCCCGTCATTAGTTATTTCAGTTCCAGCCTGTGTATGGACACTTCTATTACAGATAAAGAGTGTCCTGTTTCCACTGAACTTAAATCAGTAAAGAATCAAAGTCCAGCTCCTAGGCACTATGGTACAAATAATAAATAACAGTAATCAATGGAAACAGGATGCCCATAAGCCCACACACAGACCTGCATTGAAATAATTACGGGTGTGAATTAAAACCAATGCAGCTATTCCCTTTTCGATTTGTGTGTAAACTAGCCCCTAGCCCTAAGAGGCGAGTTTGTTCTGATCAAGGGAGGGCCATGCACTGAGGTACTGCAGTGCTTTCCAATCACACCGTTGGGCCAGGTTCAGTGACACGCCCCAGCTGCGTGCACTGATTCAGCAGTGCGAGCAGCCCAAAAGCATTGGCCTGTGTTACTCAAATGACTGCAAGTCCTTTCCATAAGCACGGTGCTGGAGGACCCTGCAGGAGAACGGCGATTTGCCTGGGAAAACCCAGTGGACTTTTTACAACAGCCTAGCCCTGTTTCCACTGGCCTTTGGTTTGGTAAAAGCTCCTTCCCTGGAGGCCAAAAGCTCCTTCCCTGGAGGTCCCAATGCCACGTGGAGCCAGCTGGAGCTGGGAGTCGTGGGAGTCGTGGGCCTGATTCCCCATTGCCCTACTGGAATAGCAGCACTTTGGCCGCACTGTGGAAATGAGAACGTGACAGCTGTGACGATGGCTAACTCCAGGGCCTGAGCCATGGATGTCTGGCATTCCAGAGCATGAGCTGCTACAGCCGGAGCTAAATATCCCACCTTTAGAACTGGACCAGATCCACGTGCCCTGTGGATCGGGCGCAGAGGGGGACCTCTAGCACGCACTCACCAGTGGATGACAATTACTTAAGGCATCAGTGAGTCACTCCTTCATCTCATCACTGACAGCCTCTGCTGTAAGGAGCAGCCGTGCATTAGCAGAGCGTGACGGACAAGATGTTCCCGTGTCGATGGCTCTGTGAACACAGGTTAGGGAGCGAGCGCTTGGGGAACGGGAATTGCTCCCTTTTCCATTGCGGGACGCAAACAGGAAATTCAAGCTGCATGAAGGTCCAATCAGCCGCCTGGGGATCTGCATTACATTCAGCTGAGCTTCTTCAGCGCATCCTGCAGGAACACTAGGCAGCAGCCACCGCACGGTCACCTGACACTGCTCAGCATTTTGTGTGCTGGGAATTTCTTAGCAGGAACAAGAGGCAGTGGGCCTGAGAAAACTGACCGGGATCAAAGACAGGAGCCTGCCTCAGGGCAGATTCAAGGGTAGGAGCATGGTGAGCAAACACGCAGCATGAGGCCCAATGGCCACGTCAAAAGTCTAAAAACCTCACATAAACTAAAAATCACGGGTCTAAACAAAAGAGAGATCTCACCCAATTTGTTGTGGGTTGTGTATTTCCACTTATTAGAACCTCACACCATGGCAACACCTTCCCTTGGCAAATTGTTCTGTGATGCTGTCCAGCTCCAACCTGGCTGTCTCGTCTCTCTCAGCTGCAAGGACAGCAGGGTCACTCGGCCGTGTCTGTAACAGTGTTGAACACCTGTAGTTTTTGACACGTCGTAATGTGCTCACCGTGTGTCCAGCACTAGCCACTCCAATTGGTATGGGGAGAAGGAGTCACCACAACCTTTCCATTTCTGGCAAAGCATCATCAAAAGAACTTGACATTATGACATTGAAGAGGCTCTGGACTCCAAGAGACAAATTGACCACCTCGGTGTCCTTTGGAAAATAATACATCTTGAAAGAGACAATCCTGTGAACCAAGTGTAAAGAAAAATATGAGCATTTTCCTCTGAGTTTAAGAATTTCTTCCTTTGACTCTTCTAAAGTTCTATTTTGAAGTCACCTGGGATGGAGAAAACCAAATAGCGTAAAATCTTCTTCAGTCCCTCACATCAAGATTTTAGTTCCCCGATCATATTGGCTAAGACCTCAAAATATTTCCTTCTATGGTTATCCTTTGCTTCTTATACAGAATTGTGTGCAAATTCACCATCCATGCTGTGTAACTCTCTCCCAGTGGCTTGGAGAGTTTGTATTTTCAAAACTCATTGCTTCCCCCTCTCCCCCATTCTGAGAGTCTTTTACAAGTTCCTCATCCTTTTCTTCAGATCTGAGTTTGTTGAGCTCATTCACTGTGTCTCCAATATTTGGAGGACTTGGAACAGGTCAATTTTCTTTGACTGAAGGATTCCAGAGACTGCAACCATGATAACTAAGATCCTATGCCACCATAATCAATTGAGGTAGAATATCCAATCCATCAAAGACAGGTTGCTTTTTGCTTGATGTATGTCCTCGCTTCTCCTGCATTCAGCGACAGATTCATATAGGCATTCAATATACTCTGAAAATGTACTATCGTTGCCTCAGTGGCTTTCCTTCAAGCTGCCCATCTAGTCTTGTTGAGTGGCTTTAGAGGTAGAGGTCTCCTTCGCTCTTTCATCTGTTGCATCAATCCTGTCAACTTCTACAGAGGCCTGAAGTGCATCATCAGGTTCCTCTTCTCTTTGCAAAACTCCACTCTCTCGAGCAAGAGATTGACGATAAAGATTATTTTTAGACTTCATCATTAGTTTTTCCCATTAAAGGTTAGAGTCTGTGAAATATTTATATATTTCCTGCAAAGTTGCAAAGAAAACCTTCAGGTGTGGACTGGCCTTATCTTCAGCAGCATGCACCAAAACTAGGTGAATTGAATGTCCTGTGCTATGGATGTATGATGCATACAGTTTGTCTCCCATGCCTGAGAGATATTGGTGCTTGCAGTCCTCCATGAGCTCTGGCCATAACACAGCCCCATTAGATCCCTGTCCAGACATGCGCTGGGGTGGGGTGGGGTCTAATCCATATTTGCAGAATAAAATGTGAGTTAATTGGTCACAGCTGGACCAGGATGCAACATCTGCCTCACCTAGTGCCCCAAAGCGTACACAATGCTCTTGTCTATCTACTTTCCCATCAGTATGATCAGTCTTAACAAATCAAGCAAAATGGCCATTTGAGCAGCATGGCTAATATCCATGGTTGCGTCTGCAATGACAGTAAAGACCTTAGCTCCTTTGCAGCTATTAAGTATGCACCTCCTGGTGTCTGATGAAAAAAGCCTTAAATGTATCAGTAATTATCTTACTCAAGTATTTAATTCTCTTGGCGTCTCTGATCTGTTGGGCAATGGTTGTATCACATCTGGCAAGTAGCTTAATGATGCTCAAGGAAATACCACACTTGGTGCCCTCCAACACTTCACAGTGGCCATGGAAGGGGAGATCTAAATTTGTTACAGATTTGACTGTGTCGAGGAACATTTTTAGGACTTCTTGCCATGTCCTATTATTTTCAGATGCTTGTTTATCAAAACATTCATTGATACTCTGACCCTTTGCGACCTGTAGAGCTGTCACATGTGACTGCATATTGTTGTATGCTCCTCTCACGAACAGACAGCAACTTTAGCATATTCGTCCAATCATTGGAACCTGGTACCCATATTAATTTTCAAGTTTCTGTATCCCCTAACAACCAACAAATGTGACAGTATGCCTAGTCTAAAGCTAGGAGTCTGCTAGCCACTTGACATGCAAATCTTCATGCAGAGCAGTTTTCATTCTGTAAAATGAAGATGAAAAGTGGCAGTTTGTAGGAAAAGAAGGAGACTGTCCTTTTGGCACATCTCTTTCCGTGGGCGGACAAGGACCAAGCTGTACAAGCATACGCAATTGCTTGGGTGATGAAACTGAATCTTGAAATCGACTTTGATGAGATGGGAACTTCAAACCTATTTCAGCAGGAAGATTGCTGTGACCTGCCTCATTGTTGACCTGCTCATCTACATGCCCTTTGGATTTGCTCCTTTCAAGGTCATCCACAGGGTCTTAATATAACCTATGGGATCTTCAGCTTTGCTAGTCTGTGGATCATCTACAGCAGTCTTCAGTTGTGCTGGTTTCAAAGCACATTTGTTTTCCTTCAGCCCCGACACAGTGGCAGATTGGTGCTTGTTGAATGGAGATGCAGTATTTGACATTCGACTTTACACTGCAGGGGCTGAAGGGAGTTTACAAAACAATAGTTGCTGCTGCTTAGGATCTGGGGAGGCAGTTTGCAATGACCAAATTTCACTTTCTTTTCCTTTCCTAAAACCAGACTGGTCTTTGTATTTCTGGCTTTCATTTTCTGGCATTGGACAGCATGAGAATAAAGAAGTCGGCAGGAGAGGCCTAAACAAAGAGTATTTCTGTACTTCTTAGTTTACCCTTCACTTGTGGGGGATAATCCTAAAAAAGAGTGGGGTTTTGGTGCAGAATCTAGCAAAGATGAGCAGAGCAAGAGAGGGGCTGGCTGGGAAGAGTGCTGCAGGGCTGGAAGAGAGCGGGGCTGGCTGGGGAGAGCCCCTACCCACGTCCTACCATCCCAGCCCAGATATCCTCTGCCCCTCCCTGCCTCCTGCCATCCCAACCCAGATATCCCCATACCCAGGGAGGGGATATCTGGGCTGGGGTGGCAGGAGGCGGGGAGGGG
>NW_020696551.1:381153-381358 GCF_002925995.2 Terrapene triunguis | reverse complement strand
GGAGGGGGAGGGGATATCTGGGCTGGGAAGGCAGGAGACGGGGAAGAGCAGGGGATATCTGGGCTGGGATGGCAGAGGCGGGGAGGAGAAGGGGGTATCTGGGCTGGGAAGGCAGGAGGCAGGGAGAGGAAGGGGATATCTGGGCTGCGATGGCAGGATGCAGGGAGGGGAAGGGGGTATCTGGGCTGGGGTGGCAGGAGGCGGG
>NW_020696551.1:375191-381143 GCF_002925995.2 Terrapene triunguis | reverse complement strand
TGCAGGGAGGGGAAGGGGGTATCTGGGCTGGGGTGGCAGGAGGCGGGTAGGGGGAGGGGATATCTGGGCTGGGATGGCAGGAGGCGGGGAGGGGAAGGGGGTATCTGGGCTGGGATGGCAGGAGGCAGGGAGGGGAAGGGGGTATCTGGGCTGGGAAGGCAGGAGGCGGGTAGGGGGAGGGGATATCTGGGCTGGGAAGGCAGGAGGTGGGGAGGGGAAGGACTCAGTAGCCCAGTCATCTGGGCATCCCGTGGGCAGGAGGAGACCTACATTCCAGTCCCTGTGTCACATCCGGGAGAGTGGGACCTGGAGTTCTCACTCCACATTGATGGTGAGGGCTCTGACTGGAGGCTTTCAGATGCAGGGGAGGCTGTCGCCATCCCCTTCGTTCTCTGGGTTGGTACATTGTGCAGCCGGCTGCTTGACCACACTGGGTTTGCTACGAAATATCCACAAGAGACCAAGTCACCAGCGTCAAGCAGTTATTGCTGGGAGTCAGTAACAGGATAGTACAGGGGAAAGGGCAGCATGAGACCCATTTCTGCAGAGCCGTCTCTCGCCGCGCTGGTGAATCCACCTGACATGAAGGTTGCTTCCAATGTTGCACCATTCAGCTGGGAGTATTGACAGGGTGATCTGAAAAGTAACAAAACTCTTTACACGGCACTTAATCCACCCACCCATTTGTGCCCGTTCCTTACCTAGCTGTTCTGTATCTTCCTTGACTTGGTTTGGGTACAGCACTCCAGCCCTGGTCTGGGAAGGTCCCTTCCCAGCTGGTACTAAACATGAATATATTTTGCCTTTGACACATTTCTCATTTGCTAATGCCAAAGCTGACTTCAGCTTCGCAAGGTGTCATGGGATACTCAGCACTAGTGAACAGGACAATAGAAAGGCATTGGGCAGTTCAGGCCCTGTGACTGCTAGGAATAGAGATCTAATATTCTAGCGATAGTGTGTGCTTAATGCATATGCGGGGTGTGAATTGAGAGAGCGCGAGACTAGCCCAGCGTATCTCGGGCTACACTTTGGGAGACACATGCATCTGATAAAGTGGGTATTCACCCACGAAAGCTTATGCTCCAATACATCTGTTAGTCTATAAGGTGCCACAGGACTCTTTGGTACTTTGGGAGAAGGGGCTCCGGTCCCTCACTCTGAGAGAGGGTCTTTGGCTGTGAAGCCAGCTGGAGATACTCCCATAGACAGAAACCCCGAACTCAGGGCTGTGGACTCCACGAGGCAGGAGGCCATCTAAAGTTGGGATTGCAGCAATGAGGCTACCTCCCCTGTGTGGACCAGCTGGCAAAGAGCTGGATTTGGGGCCTTCCCCTCTGATGGGAAATCTCCTGGTGCCAGCCCTGGCTGCCCGCTGCCTCTGGGGCTCACCAAGGATACCGGTTCTCCCTTCCTCCCACTGTTTGCCTAATGAGATCGTTCTCTCTCCAGAACAGCGGCTGTCTCTTGGTGTACAGCCCCTAGCACGATGGGGCCTGATCCTGGGCGCGCCTCTGGGTGCTGCTGTAATTAAAATACTGGTAATAACAAGCAGATGGAGATGACAGTTTTGCTGGAGATCTGCTGATCACACACAAGTCCTGTCAGGCTGCCCAAATTCTCTCCCACACTCAGCCCTCAGAGCACTCCTGAACCTTTCATCCTGAAGGATCCTGTCAAGATTTGCAAATAATACACAGGGACCACTTCACCCCGCAGCTACCTTTGGGGTGGAGCATGTTCAACTGTACAAACTAACACTAACATTTGGAGACAAGCCATGAGGAACACGCTTTGGATGTGTCCAGCTGCAACATCAGAAGGAACTGAGAGAAGAGGAATATGACTGGATGCTCTGGACTGTGGCCAGGACACCAGCTCTCCTGAACGTGGGATCTGTTCTTACTCCACGTGGCCAGCGCCCCGGCTTTACACGGGTGCTTGCATGTGTGGACGGCACAGCTGGAGCTTCCAGGCCCCATGTGATAACAACTCCCCGAAAGCAGGACAGCCCCAGCAGGACAGCCCCTGACCACCCTGATAGCACTGAGCCAGAGGTGGAGAGTGCCAGCAATTGAATCACCAATCCCGCTTCCTGCGGGGCCTCGGTGCTACTTGGAAGTGTCCCATCCAAGCATTAGCCCAGCTCAACTCTGCAGAGCTTGCCAAGAGCTAATGTGATCCGCGGATAAATTGCTTGGCTGCTGGAGAAAAATATCTGGCCCTGTGCAGAAGAATGATGCCGTGCTCAACATTTCTCCTTCACTGCTGCCAAAAGGGTCAGGTCCCGGGCTCTGAAAGAAGAACAGTGGGGGCGGAGCTATGTCCATTTCTTGACACCTTTCCCCTGACTCTGATCCTCTCTCCTGGAGCCCAGCGCCTGATGGGGGCGTCCGCCTGAACCTGCAAAGGGATAACCTGTCCCCTGCGTCTTGTGCACACAAGCCTGGAACTGAAGTGACAGTGACAGAAGAATTAGCTGCTGGGTGGAACATCCTGGCCTGATCCTGGGAGTGCCCATGTGCAGAACTCCCCTCAATGCAGCCCTCTGAGCGCTTATCCTTCTGTCCCTCGCCAAAACTGGGAGTAGCCACGGCCTCATCTACATGGGACAGCTGCTTCGGCTGAGCCTGTGGCGTGAATTCGAGCCCACAGAATTTAAACCACTGTGGCTTCCCTGCGAAGATGCTCTGCTTCACCAGACAAGCTGGAATACAAGCTGTCAGGAACAGTATCCCTGATGATGACACAGCACAACTTATTGCTGAGCTCTGTGACTTTATCCTCACGCACAATTATTTCAAATTCGGTGACAATATATACCTCCAGACCAGTGGCACCGCTATGGGCACCTGCATGGCCCCACAATATGCCAACATCTTTATGGCTGACCTGGAACAACGCTTCCTCAGCTCTCGTCCACTCACACCCCTTCTCTACCTACGCTACATTGATGACATCTTCATCATCTGGACCCATGGGAAGGAGACCCTGGAAGAATTCCACCATGATTTCAACAGCTTCCACCCCACCATCAACCTCAGCCTGGACCAATCTACACGGGAGGTCCACTTCCTGGACACCACAGTACAAATAAGCAATGGCCATGTTAACACCACCCTATACCGAAAACCCACCGACCGCTATGCCTACCTTCATGCCTCCAGCTTCCACCCCGGACACACCACACGATCCATCGTCTACAGCCAAGCACTGAGGTACAACCGCATCTGCTCCAACCCCTCAGACAGAGACCAACACCTACAAGATCTTCACCAAGCATTCTCTAAACTACGATACCCACACAAGGAAATAAAGGAACAAATCAACAGAGCCAGACGTGTACCCAGAAGCCTCCTGCTACAAGACAGGCCCAAAAAAGAAACCAACAGAACTCCACTGGCCATCACCTACAGCCCTCAGCTTAAACCTCTCCAACGCATCATCAGTGATCTACAACCCATCCTGGACAATGATCCCTCACTTTCACAGACCTTGGGAGGCAGGAAAGTCCTCGCCCACAGACAACCCGCCAACCTTAAGCATATTCTCACCAGCAACCACGCACCACACCATAACAACTCTAACTCAGGAACCAACCCATGCAACAAACCTCGATGCCAACTCTGCCCACATATCTACACCAGCAGCACTATCACAGGACCTAACCAGATCAGCTACAACATCACCGGCTCATTCACCTGCACGTCCAGCAACGTTATATATGCCATCATGTGCCAGCAATGCCCCTCTGCTATGTACATTGGCCAAACTGGACAGTCACTACGCAAGAGGATAAATGGACACAAGTCAGATATCAGGAATGGCAATATACAAAAACCTGTAGGAGAACACTTTAACCTCCCTGGCCACACAATAGCAGATGTTAAGGTAGCCATCTTACAGCAAAAAAACGTCAGGACCAGACTCCAAAGCGAAACTGCTGAGCTCCAGTTCATTTGCAAATTTGACACCATCAGATCAGGATTAAACAAAGCCTACAGAATTTATCATTGTCTTCTGTCAGAGAACTGTTGAAGTAAGTAAATGTACTCCTCAGAAACATACTTGAAAAGTTGGAGGTTTTTAAAGTTAAAAAAGGTTTTGGAGTTTGTTTTGCAGGGGTTGGGAGAGGAAAAGGGAATGTCATCACAAAAAGTTTTGGCATTGAAACTCCATTCTAATTTATTCTGCTGTCAATGGGTTTGATGTCCTTTGTATGAACTTTACCAAACTTTTCACAGTATCCTATGTATAAAAACTGTATTATTCATACAATAAAAATCCCCGCAGCAAGATGTATTTTTTAAAGAATCTAATGGTGGTCCTCACCTCCTTATATAAAGCAGGACATGTAATACTATAGGGGTATTTGGAAAAGCAGGAACTAAATTAGGTCATTGGGAATAGTCAAATTATATTCCTAGTGCCTAGAGCACAGGATTTACTGGCGTTTCTGGTCTTAATCACCAAAAACAGGTGTGTGAGAGGCTTGCAGAAAGTAACAAATACTTTGTTGCAAATTTCTCCACCACAACCACCATCTACTAATCTCACGTGGAAGAAAGAACCAATCCTGGTCCAGTGGTCATATGTGTGACTGAGTGTTTACCCAATTTAAGGAGATTCTTTGTTACCTCATGTTACTGAAATCTGCAGCTATTTTTCTTCCAGGTACATAGAGTGAGCATAGGCCACATTGATGCAGATTTTGGTAGGGAGTGCCATGACCAGGATGAAGGTGGTCATACATAGTGGTCAGAGCTGGAGTCAGCCCAAATCAAGTACTTGGAGGTCAGAATCCAAGATCGACTAGAGGGCAGACTAAAGTTCAGGCATCAGGAGGCAGGCAGTGTCCGGTTACCAGGAATCAGGAGCCAGGTTACAGACAGCAGTGGAAGAGCACAAACCAGAGTTGAAAGCCAGAGTCTAAGGTCTATTGCAAGGAGGGTCAGGAGCAGAGACAGGAAGGCAGTCCATGTTTTTGCTCAGAGAGCTTCTCATCATGGCTTCTTGGTTCAAACCAATCAGTGGGCTGTGAGGGGCTGCCACTCAGGTCCTGCTGAGTGGTACTCCCTGCCAAGCCCAGACTCCAGGGTCCACCCACAAGAGCACATCCTAACCCTCCAGTGCTGATGCGGCATCAGCAGCTGCAGAACAGATCCCCCATGGTCCCAGGTCCCAATCCTTCAAGTTCTTACAAGGAGGCTTCCACTGAGTGTATATTTGTCATAGGAAAGGGGTGTGTTTGGAACTGTATACACCCAATTCCTTTGGAAGTCAGAAAAGGGTTAACTTGTTTATATACAAAAAGTGATATCTAAGTGGAAATAGAGGCTGTTCACAGACTGAGAATCATAACATGGCATAAGCCCTTGCCTGGGCTGGCTGGGGAAAGCTTAACTCCTTTAGAGTTAGAAATTTCTAACTATCTGATATGAATTGGGATGCTGTACTTAGTGGTAACATTTTCAGAAGAGTTTATGAAGTCACTTAGGCAAAATCCTATTTTCAAAAGCATCTAAATCACTTAGAAGCATAAATCCCATTGAGTTTAAGTGATTTAGGCACTTTTGAAAATATTACTTTTGTTTATTACTGAACCATTGTCCACATCACAAACCCATTACCAACCGTCACCCTTGTTGGCCATTGTAGTAGGAAGGCCAAGGCCTGAATGTGCAGGCAGACTGTACTACTCATTCATATGCATAGACGGGTTCCCTCTTCAGATGGTGGTAAGACACATTGTCAGGGAAACAGATAAAAGCTTACCCTGCTGCACAGAGTTTTTGAGACCAACTATAGACCTTTGGCCTGATTCTCCTCTTGACTTTGGTGAAGTTACTCGTGATTCATGCTGGTGTGAGAGAAAAATCAGGCACCTTGTGTCTCTCATGCTATCAACTCAGTACCTCACATTAATTAGCACTAAATTCACTTGCACTTAGA